>NW_019267208.1:353526-455634 GCF_002742605.1 Olea europaea var. sylvestris | reverse complement strand
AACTAAAGTGTACACCATAGCGTACATGTGGCAAGGTCCTTACCTATTGAACTTTGCTACTTGTACACTGATTTTCGACACGTTGTCTGACACTTGCATTGTTGTCAAGTGTCAATTGGATGGAAAAACTGTTTGAAATTTAAACTGTTCAATAGAGTAATGTCACGTGGTAAAGTGTAACCTAAATTGTATGCCACCGTGTACATTTAGCAAGATTCTTACCGATCGAACTTTGCTATTTGTACACTAATTTTTGACACGTTGTTTCACACTTGTATTGTTGTCAAGTGTCGATTGGATGAGAAAGCTATTTCAAATTTAAACTATCGAACAGGGTAATGACATGTGACAACGAGTAAAATAAAGTGTTCACCATAGTGTATATGTCGCAAGGTTCTTACCGATTAATCTTTGCTATTTATACATTGATTTTTGATATGTTGTTTGACACTTGCATTGTTGTCAAGTGTCAATTGGATGGGAAAGCTGTTTGAAATTTAAATAGTCCAATATGGTAATGTCACGTGACAAAGTGTAAACTAAAGTGTACACCATAGTGAACATTTGGCAAGGTCCTTACCAATTGGACTTTGCTATTTGTACACTGATTTTCGACACGTTGTCTGACACTTGCATTGTTGTCAAGTGTCAATTGGATGGGAAAACTATTTGAAATTTAAACTATCCAATAGAGTAATGTCAGGTGGAAAAGTATAAACTAAAGTGTACACCATGGTGTACATGTAGCAAGGACCTTGCCGATCGAACTTTGATTGAACTTTTCTATTTGTACACTAATTTTTGACTCATTGTTTGACACTTGCATTGTTGTCAAGTGGTAATTGGATGGGAAAAATGTTTGAAATTAAAACTGTCCAATATGGTAATGTCACGAGGCAAAGTCTAAACTAAAGTGTACACCATAGTGTACATGTGACAAGGTCCTTACCTATTGAACTTTGCTATTTGTACACAGATTTTTGACACATTGTTTGACATTTGCATTGTTGTCAAATGTCATTTAGATGGAAAAACTGTTTGAAATTTAAACTGTCCAACAGTGTGATGTCACAAGGCAAAGTGTAAACTAAAGTGTACACCATAGCGTACATGTGGCAAGGTCCTTACCTATTGAACTTTGCTATTTGTACACCGATTTTTGACACGTTATCTGACACTTGCATTATTGTCAAGTGTCAATTGGATGTGAAAACTATTTGAAATTTAAACTGTTCAATAGAGTAATGTCACGTGGCAAAGGGTAAACTAAAGTGTATGCCATAGTGTACATGTAGCAAGATTCTTACCGATTGAACTTTGCTATTTGTACACTGATTTTTGACAAGTTGTTTCACCCATGCATTGTTGTCAAGTGTCGATTGGATGAGAAAACTATTTCAAATTTAAACTATCGAATTGGGTAATGGCATATGACAAAGAGTAAACTAAATTGGTCACCATAGTATATATGCCGCAAGGTTCTTACCGATTGATCTTTGCTATTTGTACACTAATTTTTGACACGTTTTTGACATTTGCATTGTTGTCAAGTGTCAATTAGGTGGGAAAGCTATTTGAAAATTAAACTGTCCAACAGGGTAATGTCACATGGCAAAGTGTAAACTAAAGTTTCCAGCATAGTGAACATGTGGCAAGGTCCTTACCAGTTGGACTTTGCTATTTGTACACTAGTTTTTGACACGTTGTCTGACACTTGCATTGTTGTCAAGTGTCAACTAAATGGGAAAACTGTTTGAAATTTAAACTGTCTAATAGAGTAATGTCACGTGACAGAGTGTAAACTAAAGTGTACGTGTAGTAAGGTTCTTACCAATTGAAATTTGCTATTTGTAAATTGATTTTTGACACATTGTTTCACGCTGCATTGTTGTCCAGTGTCAATTGGATGGGAAAACTATTTGAAATTTAAACTATCCATCAGGGTAATGACATGTGACAAAGAGTAAACTAAATTGTTCACCATAGTGTATATGTCGCAGGGTTCTTACCGATTGATCTTTGCTATTCGTTCACTGATTTTTGACACGTTGTTTGACACTTTCATTGTTGTCAAGTGTCAAATGGGTGGAAAAACTATTTGAAATTTAAACTATCCAACAGGGTAACGTCACGTGGCAAAGTGTAAACTGAAGTGTACACCATAGCGTACATGTGGCAAGGTCCTTACCTGTTGAACTTTGCTATTTGTACACTGATTTTGTACACGTTGTTTGAGACTTACATTGTTATCAAGTTTCAATCCGATGGGAAATCTGTTTGAAATCTAAACTATCCAATAGGATAATGACACGTGACAATGAGTAAACTAAAGTGTTCACCATAGTGTACATCTCGCAAGGTTCTTACGGATTGATCTTTGCTTTTTGTACGCTGATTTTTGACACGTTGTTTGACACTTGCATTGTTGTCAAGTGTCAATTAGATGGGAAAACTGTTTGAAATTTAAATTGTCCAACCATGTAATGTCACGTGGTAAAGTGTAAACTAAAGTGTACACCGTGGTGTACGTGCAGCAAGGTCCTTACTGATTGAAATTTGCTATTTGTACACTGATTTTCGACATGTTGTTTGAAACTTGCATTGTTGTCAAGTGTCAATTGGGTGGGAAAACTGTTTGAAATTTAAACTGTCCAACAGGATAATGTCACGAGGTAAAGTGTAAACTAAAGTGTACACCATAGCGTAAGTGTGGCAAGGTCCTTACCTATTGAACTTTGCTATTTGTACACTGATTTTCGACACGTCGTCTGACACTTGCATTGTTGTCATGTGTCAATTGGATTGGAAAATTGTTTGAATTTTAAACTGTTCAATAGACTAATGTCACGTGGCAAAGTGTAAACTAAAGTGTATGCCAAAGTGTACATGTAGTACGGTTCTTATCGATTGAACTTTGCTATTTATACACTGATTTCTGACACGTTGTTTCACACTTGCATTGTTGTCAAGTGTCGATTGGATGAGAAAACTATTTCAAATTTAAACTATCGAATAGAGTAATGACATGTGACAAAGAGTAAACTAAATTGTTCACCACAGTGTATATGTTGCAAGGTTCTTACTGATTGATCTTTGCTATTTGTACACTGATTGTCGACACGTTGTTTGACACTTGCGTTGTTGGCAAGTGTCAATTGGGCGAGAAAGTTGTTTGAAATTTAATCTATCCAATAGGGCAATGTCACGTGGCCAAGTGTAAATTAAAGTGTACACCATAGTGAACATGTGGCAAGCTCCTTACCAGTTGGACATTGCTATTTGTACACCAATTTTCGACACATTGTCTGACACTTGCACTTTTGTCAAGTGTCAATTAGATGGGAAAACTATTTGAAATTTAAACTGTCTAATAGAGAAATGTCACGTGACAGAGTGTAAACTAAAGTGTACGCCATAGTGTAAATGTAGCAAGGTTCTTATCGATTGAACTTTGCTATTTGCACACTGATTTTTAACACATTATTTCACACTTGAATTGTTGTCAAGTGTCAATCAGATGGGAAAACTATTTGAAATTTAAACATCCAGCAGGGTAATGACATGTGATAAAGAGTAAACTAAAGTGTTCACCATAGTATATATGTCGCAAGGTTCTTACCGATTGATCTTTGCTATTTGTACACTGATTTTTGACACGTTGTTTGACACTTTCATTGTTGTCAAGTGTCAGATGGGTGGCAAAATTGTTTTGAATTTAAACTATCAAACAGGGTAATGTCACGTGGCAAAGTGTAAACTAAAGTGTACACCATAGTGTACATGTGGCAAGGTCCTTACATGTTGAACTTTGCTATTTGTACACTGATTTTGTACACGTTGTTTGACACTTACATTGTTGTCAAGTTTTAATTGGATGGGAAAGCTGTTTGAAATCTAAACTATCCAATAGGGCAATAACACGTGACAATGAGTAAACTAAAGTGTTCACCATAGTGTATATGTCACAACGTTCTTACCGATTGATCTTTGCTTTTTGTACGTTGATTTTTGACACATTGTTTGACGCTTGCATTGTTGTCAAGTGTCAATTGGATGGATAAACTATTTGAAATTTAAATTGTCCAACCGTGTAATGTCACGTGGTAAAGTGTAAACTAAAGTGTGCACCATGGTGTACATGTAGCATGGTCCTTACCTGTTGAACTTTGCTTTCTGTACACTGATTTTCGACATGTTGTCTGACACTTGCATTGTTGTCAAGTGTAAATTAGATGGGAAAACCATTTGAAATTTAAACTGTCCAACACATTAATGTCACCTAGCAAAGTGTACACTAAAGTGTACATGTAGCAAGGTTTTTACCGATTGAACTTTGTTATTTCTATGCTGATTTTTGACATGTTGTTTCACACTTGCATTGTTGTTAAGTGTCTATTGGATGGGAAAATAGATTGAAATTTAAGCTATCCAATAGGGTAATGACACGTGACAAAGAGTAAACTAAAGTGTTCACCATAGTGTACAAGTCGCAAGGTTCATACCGATTGACCTTCGCTATTTGTACACTAATTTTTGACACGTTGTTTGACACTTGCATTGTTGTCAAGTGTCAATTGGATGGAAAAACTGTTTGAAATTTAAACTATACAACAGGGTCATGTCACATGGCAAAGTGTAAACTAAAGTGTACACCATAGTGTACATGTGGTAAGGTCCTTACATGTTGAACTTTGCTATTTGTACACTGATTTTGTACACGTTGTTTGACACTTACGTTGTTGTCAAGTGTCAATTGGATGGAAAACTATTTTAAATTTAAACTTTCCAACCGTGTAATGTCATGTGGCAAAGTGTATACTAAAGTGTACACCATGGTATACGTGTAGCAAGTTCCATACAGATTGAAGTTTGCTATTTGTAAATTGATTTTTGGCACGTTTTTTGACACTTGCATTGTTGTCAAGTGTCAGTTAGATGGGAAAACTGTTTGAAATTTAAACTGTCCAATAGTGTAATGTCACATGGCAAAGTGTAAATTAAAATGTATACAATGGTATACATGTAGTAAGGTCCTTACCGACTGAACTTTGCTATTTGTGCACTTATTTTCGACATGTTATTTTACACTTGCATTGTTTCAAGTGTCAATTGGATGGAAAAATAGTTTGAAATTTAAATTGTCCAACAGCGTAATGTCACGTGGCAAAGTGTAAACTAAAGTGTACACCATAGTGTACAGGTCGCAAGGTTCTTACCGATTGATCTTTTGCTATTGGTACCCTGATTTTTGACACGTTGTTTGACACTTGCATTGTTGTCAAGTGTCAATTGGATGGGAAACTTTTTTGAAATTTAAACTATCCAACCTTGTAATGTCATGTGGCAAGGTATAAACTAAAGTGTACACCATGGCATACATGTAGCAAGGTCCATCCAAATTGAACTTTGCTATTTGTAAATTGATTTTTGGAGAATTCTTTGACACTTGCATTGTTGTTAAGTGTCAATTAGATGGGAAAATCATTTGAAATTTAAACTGTCCAACAGTGTAATGTCACTTGGCAAAATGTAAACTAAAGTGTACACCATGGTGTACATGTAGCAAGGTCCTTACCTATTGAACTGTGCTATTTGTACACTGATTTTCGACACGTAATTTGACACTTGCATTGTTGTCAAGTGTCAGCTGGATGGGAAAACTGTTAAAAATTTAAACTGTCCAACATGGTAATGTCACGTGGCAAAGTGTAAGCTAAAGAGTACACCATGGTGTACATGAGACGAGGTCCTTACCAATAGAACTTTACTATTTGTACACTGATTTTTGACACGTTGTTTAACACTTGCATTGTTGTCAAATGTCAATTAGATGGTAAAACTGTTTGAAATTTAAACTGTCCAATTGGAAAATAACACGTGGCAACGTGTAAACTAAAGTTTACACCATAGTATACATGTCGCAAGGTTCTTACCGATTTATCTTTGCTATTTGTACACTAATTTTTGACACGTTGTTTGACACTTGCATTGTTGTCAAGTCTCAGTTGGATGGGAGAACTGTTTGAAATTTAAACTGCCCAACAGTGCAATGTCACGTGGCAAAGTGTAAACTAAAGTGTATGCCATAGTGTACAAGTGGCAAGGTCCTCACCTGTTGAACTTTGCTATTTGTACACTGTTTTTTGGACACGTTGTTTCACACTTGCATAGTTGTCAAGTGTCAATTGGATGGGAAATTTTTTTGAAATTTTGGACACGTTGTTTGACACTTCCATTGTTGTCAAATGTCAATTGGGTGGGAAAACTGTTTGAAATTTAAACTGTCCAACAGGGTAATGTCACGTGGCAAAGTGTAAACTAAAGCGTACACCGTAGTGTACATGTTGCAAGGTTTTTACCTGTCGAACTTTGCTATTTGTACACTGATTTTGGACACGTTGTTTCACACTTATATTGTTGTCAACTATCAATTGGATGGGAAAGCTGTTTGAAATCTAAACTATCCAACAGGGTAATGACACATGACAATGAGTAAACTAAAGTGTACATGTAGCAAGTTCTTACAGATTGAAATTTGCTATTTGTACATTGATTTTTGACACATTGTTTGACACATGCATTGTTGTCAAGTGTCAATTGGATCAGAAAATTGTGTGAAATTTAAATTATCCAACAGTGTAATGTCACGTGGCAAAGTGTAAACTAAAGTGCACACCATTATGTACATGTAGCAACGTACTTACTGATTGAATATTACGTCGCAAAGTGTAAACAAAAGTGTACACCATAGTGTACGTGTGGCAAGGTCCTTACTTGTTGAACTTTACTTTTTGTACACTAATTTTTTACACGTTGTCTGACACTTGTATTATTGCCAAGTGTCAGTTGAATGGGAAAAGTGTTTGAAATTTAAACTGCCCAACGGAGTAATGTCATGTGGCAAAGTGTCAACTAAAGTGTACACCATAGTGTACATGTAATAAGGTTCTTACTGATTGAACTTTGCTATTTGTACACTGATTTTTTGCACGTTGTTTCAAACTTGCATTGTTGTCAAGTGTCAATTGGATAGGAAAACTGTTTGAAATTTAAACTACCTAATAGGGTAATGACACGTGACAAAGAGTAAACTAAAGTGTTCGCCAGAGTGTATATGTCGCAAGGTTCTTACCGATTGATCTTCGCTATTTGTACACCGATTTTTGACTCGTTGTTTGACACTTGCACTGTTGTCAAGTGTTAATTGGATGAAAAAACTGTTTGAAATTTAAACTGTCTAACAGGGTAATGTCACGTGGTAAAGTGTAAACTAAAGTGTAAAGCATAGTGTACAAGTCACAAGGTTCTTATCAATTGATCTTTGCTATTGGTACACTGATCTTTGACACGTTGTTTGACACTTATATTGTTGTCAAGTGTCAATTGGATGGGAAACCTGTTCGAAACTAAAACTGTCCAACCATGTAATGTCAAGTGGCAAGGTGTAAACTAAAGTGTACACCATTGTATATATATAGCAAGGTCCATACAGATTGAACTTTGCTATTTGTAAATTGATTTTTGGCGCATTATTTGACACTTGCATTGTTGTTAAGTGTCAATTAGATGGGAAAATAGCTTGAAATTTAAACTGTCCAATAGTATAATGTCACGTGGCAAAGTGTAAACTAAAGTGTACATCATGGTGTAAATGTAGCAAGGTCCTTACCGATTGAACTTTGTTATTTGTACAATGATTTTCGACACGTTATTTGATACTTACATTGTTGCAAGTATCAGTTAGATGCTAAAATTGCTTAAAATTTAAACTGTCCAACAGGGTAATGTCACGTGGCAAAGTGTAAACGAAAGTGTACAGCATGGTGTACATGAGGCAAGGTCCTTACCCATAGAACTTTACTATTTGTACACTAATTTTCAACACGTTGTTTAACACTTGCATTGATGTCAAATGTCAATTGGATGGTAAAACTATTTGAAATTTAAACTGTCCAACTCGAAAATGACACATGGTAAAGTGTAAACTAAAGTGGACAGCATAGTGTACATGTCGCAAGGTTCTTACCGATTTATCTTTGCTATTTGTACACTGATTTTTGACACGTTGTTTGACCCTTACATTGTTGTTAAGTGTCAATTGGATTGGAAAACTGTTTGAAATTTAAACTGTCTAATAGAGTAATGTAACGTGGCAAAGTGTAAACTAAAGTGTACACCATAGTGTACATGTAGCATGGTTCTTACCGGTTAACCTTTGCTATTTGTACATTGATTTTGACACGTTGTTTTACACATGCATTGTTGTCAAGTGTCAATTGGATTGGAAAGCTGTTTACAATTTAAATTGTCCAATAGGGTAATGACACATGGAAAAGTGTAAACTAAAGTGTTCACCATAGTGTACATGTTACCAGGTTCCTACCGATTGATCTTTGCTATTTGTACAATGATTTTTGACACGTTGTTTAACACTTGCATTGTTGTCAAGTCTCAATTGGATAGGAAACCTATTTAAAATTTAAACTATCCAATAGGGCAATGTCACATGGCAAAGTGTAAACTAAAGTGTACACCATAGTGTACATGTCACAAGGTCCTTAACGATTGAAATTTGATGCTTAACTAATTTTTGATACTTTTTTTACACTTGCATTGTTGTCAAGTGTCAATTGGATCGAAAAATTGTTTGAAATTTAAACTGTCCAACAAGGTAATGTCACCTGGCGAAGTATAAGCTAGAGTGTACACCATATTGTACATGTCGCAAGGTTCTTACCGATTGATCTTTGCTATATGTACAATAATTTTTGACAAGTTGTTTGACACTTGTATTGTTGTCAAGTGCTAAATGGATGGGAAAACTATTTGAAATTTAAACCGTCCAACAGGGTAATGTCACTTGGAAAGGTGTAAACTAAAGTGTACACCATAGTGTACATGTAGCAAGGTCTTTACGGATTGAACTTTACTATTTGTACTCTGATTTTCGACACGTTGTTTGACACTTGCATTGTTGTCAAGTGTCAATTGGATGGGAAAACGATTTGAAATTGAAACTGTTCAACAGTGTAATGTCATGTGGCAAAGTACAAACTAAAGTGTAGACCATAGTGTACAAGTGACGAGGTCCTTACCAATTGAACTTTGCTATTTGTACCCTAATTTACGACACGTTGTTTAACACTTGCATTGTTGTCAAGTGTCAATTGGATGGGAAAATTGTTTGAAATTTAAACTATCTAATAGGGTAATGACACGTGGCAAAGTGTAAACTAAAGTGTACACCATAGTGTACAAGTGGCAAGGTCCTCACCTGTTGAACTTTGCTATTTGTACACTGATTTTGGACACGTTGTTTCACACTTGCATAGTTGTCAAGTATCAATTGGATGGGAAAATTTGTTTGAAATTTAAACTGTCCAACTGGATAATGTCACGTGGCAAAGTGTAAACTAAAGTGTACACCATAGTGTACATGTTGCAAGGTTGTTACCGATTGGACTTAGCTATTTGTACACTGATTTTTGACACGTTGTCTGACCCTTACAATGTTGTCAAGTGTCAATTGGAAAAAAAATCTGATTGAAATTTATGATGTCCAATGGGGTAATGTCACGTGACAAAGTGTAAACTAAAGTGTATACCTTGGTGTACATGTAGCAAGGTTCTTACCGATTGAACTTTGCTATTTGTACACTGATTTTTGACACATTGTTTGACACTTGCATTATTGTCAAGTGTCAATTGGATGGAAAAACTGCTTGAAATTTAAACTGTCCAATAGGGTAATGTCACGTGGCAAAGTGTAAACAAAAGTGTACACCATAATGTAGATGTAGCAAGGTTCTTATCGATTGAACTTTGCTATTTGTACGCAGATTTTTGATAAGTTGTTTGACACTTACATAATTGACAAGTGTCAATTAGATGGGAAAATAGTTTGAAATTTAAATAATCCAATAGCGTAATGTCATGTTACAAAGTGTAAACTAAAGTGTACACCATGGTGTACATTTAACGAGGTCCATACCGATTGAATTTTACTATTTGTACACTGATTTTCGACACGTTGTCTGACACTTGCATTGTTGTCGAGTGTCAAGTGGATGAGAAAACAGTTTGAAATTAAAACTATCAAATAGGATAATGTCACTAGGCAAAGTGTAAACTAATGTGTGGCGCACCATAGTGTACGTGTGGCAAGGTCCTTACCAATTGAACTTTAGTATTTGTACACTGATTTTTGACACATTGTTTAACCCTTCCATTGTTGTCAAGTGTCAATTGTATTGGAAAACGGTTTGAAATTTAAACTATCTAATAGAGTAATGTCATGTGGCAAAGTGTAAACTAAAGTGTACACCATAGTGTACTTGAAGCAAGGTTCGTACAGATTGACCTTTACTATTTGTACACTGATTTTGACACGTTGTTTCACACTTGCATTGTTGTCAATTGGATTAGAAAACTATTTGAAATTTAAACTATCCAATAGGGTAATGACACGTTGGAAAGTGTAAACTAAAGTGTTCACCACAGTGTACATGTCGCCAGGTTCTTACCGATTGATCTTTGCTATTTATACACTGATTTTTGACACGTTGTTTAACACTTTCGTTGTTGTCAAGTGTCAATAGGCAGTGACTTGGTTAAGGGAACCCACCGAAGTTTTAGTAAAAGCGAGTCTTCATAGGGCAATTGTCACTACTTATGGACCCGAACCTGGGTGATCTATCCATGGATGGAAAAACTATTTGAAATTTAAACTGTTCAGTAGGGCAATGTCACGTGGGTAAGTGTAAACTAAAGTGTACACCATAGTGCACATGTCGCAAGGTCCTTAACGATTGAATTTTGCTACTTAACTGATTTTTGATACTTTTTTGACACTTGCATTGTTGTCAAGTGTCAATTGGATCAAAAAACTGTTTGAAATTTAAACTGTCCAACATTGTAATGTCACGTGGCAAAGTGTAAACTAAAGTCTACACCATAGTGTACATGTGGCAAGGTTCTTACCGATTGATCTTTGTTATTTGTACAATGATTTTTGACATGTTGTTTGACACTTGTATTGTTGTCAAGTGTCAATAAGATGGAAAAACTGTTTGAAATTTAGACTGTCCAACACGGTAATGTCTCGTGACAAAATGTAAACTAAAGTGTAAACCATAGTGCTCATGTAGCAAGGTCCATACCGATTGAACTTTGCTATTTGTAAACTGATTTTGGGCACGTTATTTGACACTTGCATTGTTGTCAAGTGTTAATTGGATGGAAAATCTGCTATTTGTACATAGATTTTTGACACGTTGTTTGACACTTCCACTGTTGTCAAGTGTCAAGTGGATGAAAAAATTGATTGAAATTTAAACTGTCCAACAGGGTAATGTCACATGGAAAAGTGTAAACGAAAGTGTACACCATAGTGTACATATAGCAAGGCTCTTACCGATTGAACTATGATATTTGTACGCTGAGTTTTGACACGTTGTTTGACACTTGCATTGTTGTCAAGTGTTAATTGGATAGGAAAACTGTTTGAAATTTAAACCGTCCAATAGGGTAATGTCACGTGGTAAAGTGTAAACTAAAGTGTACACCATAGTGTACATGTAGCAAGGTCCTTACCGATTGAACTTTGCTATTTGTATACTGATTTTTGATATGTTGTTTGACACTTGCACTGTTATCAAGTGTCAATTTGATGGGAAAAATGTTTGAAATTTGAACTTTCCAATAGGGTAATGACACATGGCAAAGTGTAAACTAAATTGTGAACCACAGTGTACATATCGCAAGGTTCTTGCCGATTGAACTCTGTTATTTGTATACTAATTTTTGACTCGTTATTTGACACTTGCATTATTGTCAAGTATCAGTTGAATGGGAAAACTGTTTGAAATTTATACTGTCCAACAGGGTAATGTCATGTGGCAAAGTGTAGACTAAAGTGTACACCATAGTTTACAAGTAGCAAGGTCCTTACCGATTGAACTTTGCTATTTTTACACTAATTTTGACACGTTGTTTGAAACTTGCATTGTTGTCAAATGTTAAATGGAAGGGAAAACTGTTTGAAATTTAAACCATCCAACAGAGTAATGTCACGTGGCAAAGTGTATACCATAGTGTACATGTAGCAAGGTCTATACCGATTGAACTTTACTATTTGTACTCTGATGTTCGAAACATTGTTTACCACTTATATTGTTGTCAAGTGTCAATTGGATGGGAAAAAGGTTTGAAATTTAAACTGTCCAATAGTGTAATGTCACGTGGCAAAGTGCAAACTAAAGTGTAAACCATAGTATATATGTTGCAAGGTTCTTATCGATTGAAATTTGCAATTTGTATACTAATTTTCAACACGTTGTTTGACACTTGCAAGGTTGTCAAGTGTCAATTGGATGGAAAAATTATTTGAAATTTAAACTGTCGAACAAGCTAATGTCACGTGGCAAAGTGTAAACTAAAGTGTACACTGTGGTGTACAAGTAGAAAGGTCCTTACCGATTGAACTTTTCTATTTCTACACTGATTTTTGACAAGTTGTTTGACACTTGCATTGTTGACAAGTGTCAATTGGATGGGTAAACTATTTGAAATTTAAACTGCCCAAAAGAGTAATGACACATGGTAAAGTGCAAACTAAAGTGTACACCATAGTGTACATGTTGCAAGGTTCTTACCGATTGAAATTTGCTATTTGTATACTGATTTTTAACATGTTGTTTGACACTTGCATTGTTGTCAAGTGTCAATTGGATGGAAAAATTGTTTAAAATTTAAACTATCCAACTTGGTAATTTCACGTGGTAATGTGTAAGCTAAAGTTTACACCATAGTGTACATGTTGCAAGGTTCTTATCGATTAGACTTTGCTATTTGTACACTGATTTTTGACTCATTGTTTAACACTTGCATTGTTTTCAAGTGTCAATTGGAAGAAAAATCTAATTGAAATTTAAACTGTCCAACAGTGTAATTTCACGTGCCAAAGTGTAAACTAAAGCGTATACCATGGTGTACATGTAGCAAGGTTCTTACCGATTGAACTTTATTATTTGTACACTGATTTTTGACACGTTGTTTGGTACTTGCATTATTGTCAAGTGTTAATTGGATGGAAAAACTATTTGAAATTAAAACAGCCCAATAAGGTAATGTCACGTGGCAAAAAGTAAACTAAAGTGTAAACCATAGTGTACATGTAGCAAGGTTCCTACCGATTGAACTTTACTATTTGTATACAGATTTTTGACAAGTTGTTCGACACTTGCATTGTTGACAAGTGTCAATTGGATGAGAAAACTATTTGAAATTTAAACTATCCAACAGGGTAATGTTACGTGAAAAGTGTAAAGTAAAGTGTACACTGTGGTGTACAAGTGGAAAGGTCCTTACCGATTGAACTTTGCTATTTGTACACTGATTTTGACATGTTGTTTGACACTTACATTGTTGATAAGTGTAAATTCGATGGGAAAACTATTTGAAAAGTGTAAACTAGAGTGTCCAGGTGGTAAAGTGTACACTATATTGTACATGTTGTAAGGTTCTTACCGATTGAACTTCGCTATTTGTATACTGATTTTTGACACGTTGTCTGACACTTGCAATGTTGTCAAGTGTCAATTGGTTGGGAAAACTATTTGAAATTTAAACTATCCAACAGGGTAATGTCACGTGGCAAAGTGTAAACTAAAGTGTACATCGTGGTGTATAAATAGAATTGTACTTACCGATTGACATTGCTATTTGTACACTGAATTTCGACACGCTGTTTGACTCTTGCATTATTGTCAAGTTCCAATTGGATGGGAAAACTGTTTGGAATTTAAACTGTCCAACAGGGCAATGTCACTTTGTAAAGTGTAAACTAAGGTGTACACCATATTGTACATGAGGCAAGGTCTTTACTGATTGAACTTTACAATTTGTACACAGATTTTCAACACGTTGTTCGACAATTGCATTGTTCTCAAGTGTCAATTGGATGGGAAAATTATTTGAAATTTAAATTGTCCAATAGGGTAATGTCGCCTCGCAAGATGTAAACTAAAGTGTACACTGTGGTGTACAAGTTGAAAGGTCTTTACCGATTGAACTTTGCTATTTGTACACTAATTTCAGATACGTTGTTTGACACTTGCATTGTTGACAAGTGTAAATTCGATGGGAAAACTATTTGGAAAGTGTAAACTGAAGTGTACACGGGGCAAAGTGTAAACTAAAGTGTACACCATAGTGTACATGTTGTAAGGTTTTTATCGATTGAACTTTGCTCTTTTTACACTGATATTTGACATGTTGTTTGACACTTATTTTGTTGTCAAGTGTCAATTGGATGGGAAAGCTATTTAAAATTAAAACTGTCCAACAGGGTAATGTCAATTGGCGAAGTGTAAACTAAAGTGTACACTATAGTGTACAAGTAGAAAGGTACTTATCGATTGAACTCTGCTATTTGTACACTGATTTTTAACACGTTGTTTGACACTTGCATTATTGACAAGTGTCAATTGGATGGGAAAACTATCTGAAAAGTGTAAACTAGAGTGTACACGTAGCAAAGTGTAAACTAAAGTGTACACCATAGTGTGCAGATTGCAAAGTTCTTACCGATTGAACTTTACTATTTGTACACTGATTTTTGACATGTTGCTTGACACTTGCATTGTTGTTAAGTGCCAATTGGATGGGAAAACTAGTTGACATTTAAACTGTCCAACCGGGTAATGTCATGTGACAAAGTGTAAACTTAAGTGTACAACGTGATGCACAAGTAGAAAGGTACTTACCGATTGAACTTTGCTATTTGTACACTGATTTTTGACACGTTGTTTGACTCTTGCATTGTTGTTAAATGTCAATTGGATGGGAAAATTTTTTGAAACTTAAACTGTCCAACAGGGTAATCTCACATGACAAAGTGTAAACTAAAGTATACACTGTGGTATATAAGTAGAAAGGTCATTACCGACTGAACTTTGCTATTTGTACACTGATTTTTGAGACTTTGTTTGTCACTTGCATTGTTGACAAGTGTCTATTGGGTGGAAAAACTGTTTGAAAAGTGTAAACTAGGGTGTACAGGTGACAAAGTGTAAACTAAAGTGTACACCATAGTGTACATGCTACAAGGTTCTTATCGATTGAACTTTGCTATTTGTACACAAATTTTTGACATGTTGTTTGACACTTGCATTGTCATCAAGTGTCAATTAAATGAGAAAACTATTTGAAATTTAAACTGTCCAACAAGCTAATGTCAGGTGGCAAAGTGTAAACTAAAGTGTACACCATAGTGTACATGAGGCAAGGTCCTTACCGATTGAACTTTACAATTTGTACACTAATTTTCGACACGTTGTTTGAAACTTGCATCATTGTCAAGTGTCAATTGGATGGGAAAACTATTTGAAATTTAAACTCTCCAATAGGGTAATGTCACGTGGCGAAGTGTAAACTAAAGTGTACAATGTGGTGTACAAGTAGGAAGGTCCTTATCGATTGAACTTTGCTATTTGTACACTAATTTTGGACACGTTGTTTGACACTGGCATTGTTGACAAGTGTCAATTGGATGGAAAAACTATTTGAAAAGTGTAAACTAAAGTGTATACGTGGCAAAGTGTAAACTAAAGTGTACACCATAGTGTACATATTGCAAGGTTCTTACCGATTGAACTTTACTATTTGTACACTGATTTTTGACACGTTGCATGACACTTCCATTGTTGTCATCTATCAATTGGATGGGAAAACTATTTGAAAAGTGAAAACTAAAGTGTATACATGGCAAAGAGTAAACCAAAGTCTACACCATAGTGTACAAGTTCCAGGGTTCTTACCGATTGAACTTTGCTATTTGTACACTGATTTTTGATACGTTGTTTGGCACTTGTATTGTTGTCAACTGTCATTTGGATGGGAAAACTATTTGAAATTTAAACTGTCCAACAAGGCAATATCACGTGGCGAAGTGTAAACTAAAGTGTACACCGTGGTGTAGAAGTAGAAAGGTACTTACCGATTCAACTTTGTGATTTGTACACTGATTTTCGACACGTTGTTTGACACTTGCATTGTTTAAAAGTGTCAACTGGATGGAAAAACTATTTTAAAAGTTTAAACTAGAGTGTACATGTGGTAAAGTGCAAACTAAAGTGTACACCATAGTGTATATGTTGCAAGGCTCTTACCGATCGAACTTTGCTATTTGTACACTGATTTTTGACACGTTGTTTGACACTTGCATTGTTGACAAGTGTCAATTGAATGGAAAAACTATTTGAAAAGTGTAAACTATAGTATACAGGTGGCAAAGTGTAAACTAAAGTGTACACCATAGTGTACATGTTGCAACGTTCTTACCGATTGAACTTTGCTACATGTGCACTGATTTTTGACTCATTGTTTGACACTTACATTGTCGTCAAGTATCAGTTGGATGGGAAAATTATTTGAAATTTAAACTGTCCAACAGGATAATGTCACGTGTCAAAGTGTAAACTAAACTACACCATGGTGTATAAGTAGAAAGGTACTTGCTGCTGAACATTACTATTCGTACACTGATTTTCGACACGTTGTTTGACTCTTACATTGTTGTCAAGTGTCAATTGGATAGAAAAACTTTTTGAAATTTAAATTTTCCAACAGAGTATTGTCACGTGGCAAAGTGTACACCATAGTGTACATGAGGCAAGGTCCTTACCGATTGAACTTTACAATTTGTAAACTGATTTTCGACTCGTTGTTAGACACTTGCATTGTTGTCAAGTGTCAATTGGATGGGAAAACTATTTAAAATTTAAACTGTCCAATAGGGTAATGTCACGTGGTGAAGTGTATTCTAAAGTGTACACTGTGGGGTACAATTAGGAAGATCCTTAACGATTGAACTTTGCCATTTGTACACTAATTTTTGACACGTTGTTTGACACCTGTATTGTTGACAAGTGTTAATTGGATGGGAAAACTATTTGAAAAGTGTAAACTAAAGTGTATACGTGGCAAAGTGTAAACGAAAGTGTACACCATAGTGTACATGTTGTAAGGTTCATACAGATTGAACTTTGCTATAAGTACCCTGATTTTTGATACGTTGTTTGACACTTGCATTATTGTCAAGTGTCATTTGGATGGGAAAACTATTTGAAATTTAAACTGTCCAACAGGGTAATATCATGTGGCGAAGTGTAAACTAAAGTGTACACCGTGGTGTACAAGTAGAAAGGTACTTATCCATTGAACTTTGCGATTTGTACACTGATTTTCAACACGTTTTTTGACACTTGCATTGTTTACAAGTTTCAATTGGATCGAAAAACTATTTTGAAAGTGTAAACTAGAGTGTACACGTGGCAAAGTGCAAACTAAATTGTACATGTTGCTAGGCTCTTACCGATTGAACTTTGTTATTTGTACACTGATTTTTAACACGATGTTTCACACTGGCATTGTTGACAAGTGTGAATTGAATGGGAAAACTATTTGAAAAGTGTGAACTACAGTATACAGGTGGCAAAGTGTAAACTAAAGTGTACACAATAGTGTACATATTGCAACGTTCTTAACGATTGAACTTTGCTACTTGTACATTGATTTTTGACACATTGTTTGACACATACATTGTCGTCAAGTGTCAATTGGATGGAAAAACTACTTGAAATTTAAACTGCCCAATAGCGTAATGTCATGTGGCAAAGTGTAAACTAAACGGTACACCGTTGTGTGTAAGTAGAAAGGTACCTGCTGATTGAACATTGCTATTTGTACACTGATTTTCGACACATTGTTTGACTCTTGCATTGTTGTTAAGTGTCAATTGGATGGGAAAACTGTTTGAAATTTAAACTGTCCAACAAAGTATTGTCACATGGCAAAGTGTAAACTAAAGTGTACACCATAGTGTAAATGAGGCAAGGTCCTTATCGATTGAACTTCACAATTTGTACACTGATTTTCCACATGTTGTTTGACACTTGCATTGTTGTCAAGTGTCAATTGGATGGGAAATCTATATGAAATTTAAACTGTCCAGTAGGGTAATGTCACGTGGCGAAGTGCAAACTAAAGTGTACATTGTGGTGTACAAGTAGGAAGGTCCTTACCGATTGAATTTTGCTAGTTATACACTAATTTTTGACACGTTGTTTGACACTTGCATTGTTGACAAGTGTCAATTGGATGAGAAAACTATTTGAAAAGTGTGAACTAAAGTGTTTACGTAGCAAAGTGTAAACTAAAGTATATACCATAGTGTACATGTCGCAAGATTCTTACCGATTGAACTTTACGATTTGTATACTGATTTTTGACACGTTGTTTGACACTTGCATTGTTGGCAAGTGTCAATTGGATGGGAAAACTATTTGAAAAGTTTAAACTAAAGTGTATACGTGGCAAAGTGTAAACTAAAGTGTACACCATAGTGTATATGTTGCAAGGTTCTTACAGATTTAACTTTGCTATTTGTACACTGATTTTTGACACGTTGTTTGACACTTGCATTATTGTCAAGTGTCAATTGGATGGGAAAAATACTTTAAATTTAAACTATCCAACAGGGTAATGTCACATGGCGAAGTGTAAACTAAAGTGTCCACCGTGGTGTACAAGTAGAAAAGTACTTACCGATTGAACTTTACTATTTGTACACTAATTTTCGACCCGTTGTTTGACACTTGCATTGTTTACAAGTGTTAATTAGATGGGAAAACTATTTGAAAAGTGTAAACTAGAGTGTACACGTGGCAAAGTGCAAACTAAAGTGTACACCGCAGTGAACATGTTGCAAGGGTACACTGATTTTTGACACGTTGTTTGACACTTAGATTGTTGTCAAGTGTCAATTGGATGGGAAAACTATTTGAAAAGTTTAAACTAAAGGGTATGCATGGCAATGTGTAAAATAAAGTGTACACCATAGTGTACATGTTGCAAAGTTACACCGATTTTTGACACGTTGTTTAATACATGTATTGTTGTCAAGTGTCAAATGGATTGGAAAACTATTTCAAATTTAAACTGTCCAACAGGGTAATGTCACGTGGTGAAATGTAAACTAAAGTATACACCGTGGTGTACAAGTAGAAACGTACTTACCGATTGAACTTTGCTATTTGTACACTGATTTTCGACACATTGTTTGACACTTGCATTGTTTACAAGTGTCAATTGGATGGGAAAACTATTTGAAAAGTGTAAACTGGAGTGTACACATGGCAAAGTGCAAACTAAAGTGTACACCATAGTGTACATGTGGCAAGGTTCTTACCGATTGAACTTTGCTATTTGTACACTGATTTTTGACCATTGTTTGACACTTGCATTGTTATCATGTGTCAAATGGATTGGAAAACTATTTGAAATTTAAACTGTCCAATAGAGTAATGACACGTGGCAAAGTGTAAACTAAAGTGTACGCCATAGTGTACATGTAGCAAAGTTCTTACTTGAACTTTGCTATTTGTACAAAGATTTTTGACACGTTGTTTGAAACATGCATTGTTGACAGGTGTAATTTGGATGGGAAAACTATTTCAAATTTAAACTGTCCAACAGCGAAATGTCACGTGGCAAAGGGTAAACTAAAGTGTACACTGTGGCGTACAAGTAGAAAGGTACTTATCGATTCAACTTTGCTATTTGTACACTAATTTTTTACATGATGTTTGACACTTGTATTGTTGACAAGTGTCAATTGGATGGGTAAACTATTTGAAATTTGTAAACTAAAGTGTACACGTGGCAAAGTGTAAACTAAAGTGTATACCATAGTGTACATGTTGCAAGGTTCTTACCGATTGAACTTTCCTATTTGTACACTGATTTTTGACACGTTGTTTGACACTTGCATTGTTGTCAAGTGTCAATTGGATTGGAATACTATTTGAAATTAAAACTGTCCAACAGGGTAATGTCACGTGGAGAAGTGTAAACTAAAGTGTACACCGTGGTATACAAGTAGAAAGGTACTTGCCGATTGAACTTTACTACTTGTACACTGATTTTTGACTTGTTGTTTGACACTTTCATTGTTGTCAAGTGTTAATTCGATGGGACAACTGTTTGAAATTTAAACTGTCCAATAGAGTAATGACACGTGGCAAAGTGTAAACTAAAGTGTACACCATAGTGTACATGAGGTAAGGTCCTTACCGACCGAACTTTACAATTTGTACATTGATTTTCGACGTGTTGTTTGACTCTTGCATTGTTATCAAGTGTCAATTGGATAAGAAAACTGTTTGAAATTTAATCACTCCAATAGGGTAATGTCATGTGGCAAAGTGTGTACATGCAGAAAGGATCTTACTCTTTGAACTTTGTTATTTGTATACTGATTTTTGACACGTTGTTAAACACTTGCATTGTTCTCAAGTGTCAACTAGATGGGAAAACTGTTTGAAATTTAAACCATCCAATAGGGTAATGTCACGTGGGAAAGTATAAACTAGAGTGTACACCATAGTCTACATATAGCAAGACCCTTACCGATTGAACTTTACTGTTTGTACACTGATTTTTGACCCGTTGTTTAACACTTGCATTGTTTTCAAGTGTTAATTCGATGGAAAATGGTTTGAAATTTGAACTGTCCAAAAGGTAATGTCACGTGGAAAAGTGTAAACTAATGTGTACACCATAGTTTACATGTGTTAAGGTCCTTACCGATTGAGCTATGCTATTTGTACACTGATTTTCGACACGATGTTTGACACTTGCGTTGTTGCTAAGTGTCAATTGGATGAAAAAATTATTTGAAATTTAAACTGTCCCATAGGATAATTCACGTGACAAAGTGTAAACTAAAGTGTACACCATAGTCTACATGTGGCAAGGTCCTTGCCTTTTGAATTTTGTTATTTGTATAAGGATTTTCGATACATTGTTTGAAACATCCATTGTTGTTTGGTGTCAATTGGATCGGAAAACTGCATGAAATTTAAACTATCCAATAGAGTAATGTCACGTGGCAAAGTGTAAACTAAAGTGTACACCATAGTGTACATGTAGCAAGATTCTTACCGATTGAGCTTTGTTATTTGTACACTATTTGTTGATACGTTGTTTGACACTTCCATTGTTGTCAAGTGCCAATTAGATGAAAAAATTGTTTGAAATTTAAACTCTCCAACACGGTAATGACACGTGTAAAAGTGTATACTAAAGTGTACATATCGCAAGGTTCTTATTGATTGAACTTTGCTATTTGTACACTGATTTTTGACACGTTGTTTAACACTTGCATTGTTGTCAAGTGTCAATTGGATAGGAAAACTATTTGAATTCGAAACTGTCAAACAGTGTAACGTCACATGGTAAAGTGTAAACTAAAGTGTGTACACCATGGTGTACATGTAGCAAGGTTCTTACCGATTGAACTTTACAATTTGTGCACTGATTTTTGACATGATGTTTGACACTTGCATTGTTATCAAGTGTCAATTGGCTGGGAAAACTATTTGAAATTTAAGCTATCCAACAGGGTATTGTCATGTGGTAAAGTGTAAATTAAAGCGTACACCATAGTGTACATGTAGTAAGGTCCTTACCGATTAAACTTTGCAATTTGTGCAATGATTTTTGACATGCTGTTTGACACTTGCATTGTTGTCAAGTGTCAATTGGATGGGAAAACTATTTGAAATTTAAGCTGTCTAATAGGGTAATGGCACGTGGCAAAGTGTAAATTAATGTGTACACCATAGTGTACATGTGGCAAGGTCTTTATCGATTAAGCTTTGCCATTTGTACACTGATTTTTGACACGTTCCTTGATACTTGTGTTGTTATCAAGTGTCAATTGGATGGGAAAACTGTTTGAAATTTAAGCTGTCTAATAGGATAATGTCACGTGATAAAGTATAAACTAAAGTGTACACCACGGTGTACATATAGCAATGTTCTTACCGATTGAACTTTTCTATTTGTATACTAATTTTTGATACGTTGTTTGACACTTGCATTGTTCTCATGTGTCAATTGGATGGGAAATATGTTTGAAATTTAAACTATCCAACAGGGTAATGACACGTGGCAAAGTTTAAAGTAAAGTGCTCACCGTAGTGTACATGCAGCAAGGTTCTTACCAATTGAACTTTTCCATTTGTACATTAATTTTTGACACGTTGCTTTACACTTACATTGTTGTCAAGTGTCAATTGGATGGGAAAATAGTTTAAAATTTAAACTGTCCAATAGTATAATGTCACGTGGCAAAGTGTAAACTAAAGTGTACTCCACAGTGTACACGTAGCGAGATTCTTACCGATTGAACTTTACTATTTGTACACTGATTCTTAACATGTTGTTTGACACATGCATTGTTGAAAAGCGTTAATTGGATGGGAAAATTGTTTGAAATTTAAATTGTCCAATAGGGTAATTCACGTGGCAAAGTGTAAACTAAAGTGTACACTTTGTTGTACAAGTAGAATGGTCCTTACCGATTGAACTTTATTATTTGTACACTGATTTTTAACAAGTTTTTCGACACTTGCATTTTTGACAAGTGTCAATTTAATAACAAAATTGTTCGAAAAGTGTAAACTAAAATATACACATGGTAAAATGTAAACAAAAGTATACACCATAGTGTACATATTGCAGGGTTCTAACCGATTGAACTTTGCTATTTGTACAATTATCTTTGATATGTTGTTTGACACTTGCATTTCTGTCAAGTGTCAATTGGATGGAAAAATTGTTTAAAATTTAAACTGTCCAATAGGGTAATGTCACGTGGCAAAGTGCAAACTAAAGTGTACACCGTGGTGTACAAGTTGAAAGGTCCTTACAGATTAAACTTTGCTTTTTGTACCCTGATTTTCGATAAGTTGTTAGACTCTTACATTATTGTCAAGTGTCAATTGGATGGGAAAACTATTTGAAATTTAAATTGTCCAATAGGGTAATGACCCGTGGCAAAGTGTAAACTAAAGTTGATGTGAACCCCGTAGCAATGGAAACTATGAAACCCACAACGAGATTGATGCGGAACCCAAGAACCCCAATACTAACCCGTTTTGGATCTTGAACCCCAAGAATTGAACCAAGAAACCCTAGATTAGCGAAGAACATAAAACCCCTTGATTACAATTGAAAGAACCCACAATCTGATTGATAGAACACCACAAGAAGTTGAATCTTGATAAGTTCCAAGATTGTTCAAGAAGAACAATTAAATTGAAAGAATAATTCTCTCTCTATAATATTAAGCAATAGTCAAAGTTCAAAGGTTTTTACAATGAAAAGATATTCTCCTATTTATACTAATGAATAAAAAAAGTCCAAAACCATCAAATTATGGTAATAATTTGATTCCATAAGAATTCTATCGAAACTAGAAAATTCGGCCAAAAATAGAAAAATCGCCATTTTTTGGCCCATGCGGTCGCATGGTTTAGCTTGAGTTGGAGTATTTATTTTCGGTATCATGCTGTGCGGCTACATGTAATTTTGCCTGTACGGCCGCATGGTCGTGATTTCTCCCTCCGCTTTCGTCACTTAATAACAAATTGATCCAAATCAATTCGGCCTTCGACCCGAACATGAAAGTTGCTCCATTTTGAGTCCCGAACATAGTTCCATCCATGGTTTCTTGAACGACCAATCTCATCGCTTGTTTCACTTGCTTTGCCCTTGATCGCGTCATTGGTCTGCCATCAACTATCAACGGGTCTCGTCTCGCACTTGCCTTCGTCGAGCTCGACTCCTGGATCATATCATCCCCTCTCTCTTCAAAAGGATTCGTCCTCGAATCTGAACCTACATCAAACAGAGAGAGATCAGATACATTAAAAGTAGTTGAAACATTATACTCACCAGGTAAATCTACTTTGTATGCATTGTCATTGATCCTCTCGATGATTTGAAACGGTCCATCGCCTCGTGGTTGCAATTTTGACTTCCTCTATTCTGGAAAATGCACTTTTCTGAAATGTACCCAGACCCAATCTCCAGGCTCAAATGTAACGTGTCTTCTTCCTTTATTTTCTTTTGATGTAATCAGCTTTCCTTTCTCTTCGATCTGCATCCTAACCTTTTCATGGAGTGTTTTCACCATCTCGGCTTTTCATTTCCCATCCAAGCTACCTCGTTCATGCACATGTAAAGGCATTAAATCCATAGGTGTTAGTGGATTAAAACCATAGACAATTTCAAAAGGAGAAAATGAAGTAGTAGAATGTGCAGCTTGATTATATGCAAACTCTATAAACGGTAAACACTCTTCCCATGATTTCAAATTTTTATTGATTACTGTCCTAAGTAGTTGAGTCATAGTTCGATTAACTACCTCAGTTTGTCCATCTATTTGTGGGTGACAAGTTGTAGAAAATAATAACTTAGTTCCTAACTTACTCCACAGAACACGCCAAAAATGACTCAAAACTTCACGTCCCTATCAGACACTATACTCTTAGGTACTCCATGTAAACGTACTATTTCCCTAAAGAATAAGTCTGCAATATTAGTAGCATCGTCAGTTTTATAACATGGTATGAAGTGCGCCATCTTACTAAACCTATCGACCACTATAAATATTGAATCCCGACCCCTTTTTGTCCTAGGCAAACCTAACACAAAGTCCATAGATATGTCTACCCAAGGTTCACTAGGTACAGGCAAAGGAGTATACAAACCATGGGGTTGAACCTTAGACTTAGCCTTTTTACAAGTTATGCACTTTCCACATATTTGTTCTGCGTCATGTCACATTTTAGGCCAATAAAAATGTTCCCCTAACATGTCTAAGGTCTTTTGAACCCCGAAGTGTCCCATTAAACCACTCCCATGTGCTTCCCTTACCAATAATTCACGCAAAGAACAATTAGGAATGCACAACTTATTTTCCCTAAACAAATATCCTTCATGCCTATAGAATTTATCAAATGCACCTTTGTCACATGAAGCATAAATACTAGAAAAATCACAATTAGATTCATACATGCCCTTAATATGTTCGAGACCAATTAATTTAGTACTTAATGAATTTAAAAGCACGTACCTTCGAGACAATGTATCAGCAACTATATTTTCGTTATCTTGTTTGTACTTGATGACGTAGGGAAATGTCTCGATAAACTCCACCCATCTTGCATGTCTTTTGTTTAAGTTACCTTGACCTCGCAAATGCTTTAATGATTCATGATCGGTGTGTATCACGAATTCCTTTGGCCATAAGTAGTGCTGCCAAGTCTCTAATGCTCGAACAAGTGAATACAGCTCCTTGTCATATGTCAGATAATTCAATGCTGCCCCACTCAACTTTTCGCTAAAGTAAGCAATAGGTCTCCTTTCCTGCATTAACACTGCTCCTATACCTATTCCTAATGCATCACACTCAACCTTGAATGTCTTATCAAAATTTGGTAATGCCAAAACAGGTGCTTTACATAGCTTATCCTTAATTGTGTTAAATGCAATTTCTTGAGATTCTCCNCACAATTTAAATGTTCTAAATGCTCATCTAGGTTTTTGCTATAAATTAAGATGTCATCAAAATAAACTACAACAAATTTCCCAGTAAAAGCACGCAAAACATGGTTCATTAAATGCATAAAAGTGCTCGGTGTATTAGTGAGTCCAAATGGCATAACTAACCATTCATACAATCCATACTTAGTCTTAAACGCCATTTTCCATTCATCACCCTCCCGCATGCGAATTTGATGATACCCACTCTTACGATCAATCTTACTAAAAATGCAAGCACCATGTAACTCATCAAGCATATCATCTAGCCTAGGTATTGGGTGACGATACTTTACCGTGATATTGTTGATAGCTCGGTAATCCATGCACATTCTCCAAGTCCTGTCCTTCTTAGGCACTAGCAAAACAGGTACAGCACATGGACTCATGCTCTCCCTGACATAACCTTTGCTCATCAACTCCTCCACTTGCTTTTGAAGCTCCTTCGTCTCCTCGGGATTACTTCGGTAAGCTGGTCGATTCGGTATGACAGCTCCTGGTGCAAAGTCAATCTGGTGCTCGATGCCTCTGATTGGTGGCAATCCACTTAGCATCTCCTCAGGAAACACATTGTCGAACTCCTGCAATAAAGACTTAACCAAACTAGGGAGGGATGTGTTAGAATCCTCAAAATTGAGGAGGGACTCCTTGTACACTAACAATATCATTTGCCTATTATCGCTCATAGCCTTTTTCAACACACTCTCTTTTGCATAGAGGTTAACCTTTGGCTTTTCTCTCCGCTCAGCTGACTCTTTTTCTCTCTGCTCATGTGGCTTCTCTCTCTTTTCTCCACTCTCAGACACCTCACTATTTTCTCTCTTAGTGATGGTTTCACTATTGCCTCTCTTTTTTCTTGACTCTCTTATTCTCTCGTCTTCCTCACTTTTCAGCTTGATTTGATCTCCATACACTTGTACCGGTGTTAATGGCGCAAGAGTAATAGTCTTCCCATCCTTGACAAAGCTATAACGATCCCTATAACCATCATGTGTGACCCTTCTATCGTATTGCCATGGCCTTCCTAATAAGATATGACCCACATGCATACCACATCACATACTACTTTGTCACTATAACTCCCAATTGAGAAATTAATTAAAATTCTTTTATTCACCCTAACTTCCCCACTTTCATTCAACCATTGCAACTTATAAGGCCTAGGGTGTCTTAACAATGCTAGTCCTAATTTCTCAACTAAAGTTGTACTAGCTACATTCGTGCAACTTCCACCATCAATAATCATACTACATACCTTATCGTTGACGTAACAACGTGTGTGAAATATATTTTCTCACTGCTGCTCCGAATCATCCACTTTGACTTGAGTGTTAAGAGCTCTCCTTGACACCAACGATTCCCCAACAGCAAACTCCAATTTTTCTTCTTCTTCCACGTCCTCCTATGCAGGCATGTCCTCAAGCTCTCCTTCACTTTCACTCACCACCTCTCCATTATCCAACAAAACCATTACCCATTTATTTGGGCAATGAGAAGCAATGTGCCCTGACCCCAAGCATCTGAAACACTTGATGTCTCGATTTCTTGATGGTTGTGAATCTGTTTTGGGTGCTGTTTTGCTAGGACTTTCTTCTTTCCCTTTCTGCCACTCATTCCTACCTTTAGGTACTGCTTTATCACCTTTATTGTTGTTGTTCCACCCTGGCTTCCAAGATGGATTAACACTCGAAGTTCCTAACGACTGCCTAGCTGCCCCTTTCCTCTTCAGCTATCTTTCTACCTTCATAGCCACATGCAACATGTCTTCCAACTCCACATAATGTTGCAACTCCACTATATTGGCAATTTCCCTATTCAACCCATTCAAGAATCGTGCCATGGTAGCCTCCCGATCCTCCACCACATTGGCCCTAATCATGAGTATTTCCATCTCCTTATGATAGTCCTCTACACTTTTCGACCCTTGATATAGACCTTGCAGTTTTTGATGGATCTCGCGGTAATAGTGGCTAGGAACAAACCTCTTTCTCATCAATGACTTCAATTTCTCCCAAGTGCGGATTGGTCTTCCCCTACTCCTACATTGTGAAGTAATCACTTGATCCCACCATGAAATTGCATAGTCACTGAACTCCAAAACTGCTAACTTCACCTTTTTCTCCTCCGAATAGTTATAACACTTGAAGATCATTTCAACCTTCCTTTCCCAATCTAGGTATGCCTCGGGATCATCCCTTCCTTTGAATGAAGGAACTGTCATTTTTATATTTCCCAAGTTTCCATCGAACTTCTCCCCGCGATCATTTCGACCCCGTCTGTCGAACCTATCGCCTCTATTCCTCATCCTTCCCATCTCAACGCCGTGAAATTCATTTTCACCCATGTCACTCCCATATCCATACTCCTCTCGCCTTCCCCTCCTAGGCTTCCATCTATCCGATCCTCTGGCATTGGATACATTAACTCGATGTCCCCGACTGAGATTAGCCACCGATGTATCTAATCTATTCATCCAAGCCTCCTGCTTCTCCAACCTATCTCTTACATCTCCAAACACCCTCTCAAACCTTTGCTCTAAATCCTCCATTGCATTGCTATTATTGCCTTGTCGGCTTGAGTTTGATTCTGTCCTTTCTGACATCCTAACACTAAAATTTTATTTTACTGCCTCACCAAAAGTCACCCGGAACACACATAAGGCTTTTATCCTCTATTAAGCTCACATCTCTACCTTTTACCATTCAATTCTTTCAACAATTGCTTCTAGGAATAATCAATGAACTCAATCAATCAATCAATTCATGTAGAATTCCCCAAACCGGATGTGACTCAATAATTGTAACAAAGGACTCAAAGAGAACTTTTAAAACTTGATTTGAATGAAGGAATGAAATGATTCAATGTGCCCAAGTAATTTAGAAACGATAATGAATAATAATAGTTGGTTTTTTTACGGATCAATAATTTTTTACTGTACGGATGAACAGTATTTTTTTTAGATCCGAAAATCAATAAGAAAACCAACAAAGAAAACGAAAATTGATTTGGGCGAAAATTGAGCCCAAAAACGAAATTTGAAGATTTTTGATGAAATTTTTTGGATCAAAGATCAAGAAAATGTTCTGGACACAAGAACACAAGGAACTGAAAAAAAATTAGAAAAACAAGGATATAACCTAATTAAATTGGAGCCAAAGCTCTTATACCAATTGATGCGAATCCCGTAGCAATGGAAACTACAAAACCCACAACGAGATTGATACGGAACCTAAGAACGCCAATACTAACCCGGTTTTGGATCTTGAACCCCAAGAATTGAACCAAGAAACTCTAGATTAGTGAAGAACCTAAAACCCTTTGATTATAATTGAAAGAACCCACAATCCGATTGATAGAACGCCACAAGAAGTTGAATCTTGATAAGTTCCAAGATTGTTCAAGAAGAACAATTAAATTGAAAGAATAATTCTCTCTCTATAATATTAAGCAATAGTCAAAGTTCAAAGGTTTTTACAATGAAAAGATATTCTCCTATTTATACTAATGAATAAAAAAAGTCCAAAACCATCAAATTATGGTAATAATTTGATTCCATAAGAATTCTATCGAAACTAGGAAATTCGGCCAAAAATAGAAAAATCGCCATTTTTTGGCCCATGCGGTCGTATGGTTTAGCTTGAGTTGGAGTTTTTATTTTTGGTATCATGCTGTGCGGCCGCATGGTGTTGATTTCTGCCTCCGCTTTCGTCGCCTGATAACAAATTGATCCAAGTCGATTCGGCCTTTGACCCAAACATGAAAGTTGCTCCATTTTGAGTCCTGAACATGGTTCCATCCATGGTTTCTTGAACGAGCAATCCCATTGCTTGTTTCACTTACTTTGCTCTTGATCGCGTCATTGGTCCGCCATCAACTATCAATAGGTCTCGTCTCGCACTTGCCTTCATCGGGCTTGACTCCTGGATCATATCAAAAGTGTACACCATAGTGTACATGAGGCAAGGTCCTTACCGATTGAACTTTACAATTTGTACACTAACTTTCGACACATTGTTTGACTGTTGCATTGTTGTCAAGTGTTAAATTCGATGGAAAAACTATTTAAAATTTAAACTGTCCAATAGGGTAATGTCACGTGGAAAAGTATAAACTAAAGTGTGCACCATAGTGTACATGTAGCAAGGTTCTTATTGATTGAACTTTACTACTTATACACTGATTTTTGACACGTTTGACACTTGCGTTGTCATCAAGTGTCAATTGGATGGGAAAACTGTTTGAAATTTAATCACTCCAACAGGGTAATGTCACATGGCAAAGTGTGTACATGTAGCAAGGATCTTACTGTTTGAACTTTACTATTTGTACACTGATTTTTGATACATTGTTAGACAGTTGCATTGTTGTCAAGTGTCAATTGGATGAGAAAACTGTTTGAAATTTAAACCGTCCAACAAGGCAATGTCACGTGGCAATGTTTAAACTAAAGTGTACACCATAGTCTACATGTAGCAAGGTCCTTACCGATTGAACTTTACTATTTGTACACTGATTTTCGACCCGTTGTTTGACACTTACATTGTTTTCAAGTGTTAATTTGAAGGAAAATGGTTTGAAATTTGAACTGTCGAAAAGGTAATATCATGTGGAAAAGTGTAAACTAATGTGTACACCATAGTTTACATGTGGCAAGGTCCTTACCGATTGAGCTATGCTATTTGTACACTAATTTTCGACACGATGTCTGACACTTACGTTGTTGTCAAGTGTCAATTGGATGGAAAAATTGTTTGAAACTTAAACTGCCCCATAGGGTAATTCACGTGGCAAAGTGTAAACTAAAGTGTACACTATAGTGTATATGTAGCAAGGTTCTTACCGATTGAACTTTGTTATTTGTGCACTGATTTTTGACATGTTATTTGACACTTGCATTGTTGGCAAGTGTCAATAGGATGAAAAACCTATTTGAAATTTAAACGTCCAGCAGGGTAATGTCACGCGGTAAAGTGTAAACTAAAGTGTACACCAAAGTGTACATATAGCATGGTCCTTTTACTATTGAGCTTTATTGTTTGTACACTGATTCTCGACATGTTGTTTGACACTTGCATTATTGTCAAGTGTTAATTGGATGGGAAAACTGTTTGAAATTTAAACTGTCCAAGAGGGTTATGTCACGTGGCAAAGTGTAAACTAAAGTTTACACTATAGTGTTCACGTAGTATGGTCCTTTTACTATTGAACTTTATTGTTTGTACACTGATTTTCGACACATTGTTTGACACTTGCATTCGTCAAGTGTCAATTGGATGGGAAAATAATTTCAAATTTAAAATGTTCAACAGGGTAATGTCACGTGGCAAAGTGTAAACTAAAGTGTACACCACAGTGTATATGTCGCAAGGTTCGTACCGATTGAACTTTGCTATTTATACATAGATTTTTTAGACATTGTTTGACACTTACATTATTTTCAAGTGTCAATTGGATGGGAAAACGGTTTGATACATGTAGCAAGGTTCTTACCGATTGAACTTTACTATCTGTACACTGATTTTTGACACGTTGTTTGTCAGTAGCATTGTTGTCTAGTGTCAATTGGATGAGTAAACTATTGGAAATTTAAACTGTCCAACTGGCTAATGTACGTTCCAAAGTGTAAACTAATGTCTGTACACCATAGCGTACATGTAGCAAGGTTCGTACCGATTGAACTTTGCTATTTGTACACTAATTTTTGAAACGTTATTTGATACTCGCATTGCTGTCAAGTGTCAATTGGATGGGAAAACTATTTGAAATTTAAACTATCCAATAGGTTAATGTCACATGGCAAAATGTAAACAAAAGTGTACACCATGGTGTATATGTGGCAAGGTCCTTACCGATTGAACTTTGCTATTTGTACACTAATTTTTGACACGTTGTTTGACACTTGCATTGTTGTCAAGTGTCAATTGGATGGAAAAGCTGTTTGAAATTTATACTGTCCAGTAGGGTAATGTCACGTGGCAAAGTGTAAACTAAAATGTAGACCATAGTGTACATGTCGCAAGGTTCTTACCGATTGAACTTTGCTATTTGTACACTGATTTTTGACTTGTTGTTAGACACTTTCATCGTTCTCTGGTATCAATTGGATGGGTAAACTATTTGAAATTTAAACTGTCCAACAGAGTAATGTCATGTGGCAAAGTGTAAACTAAAGTGTACACCATAGTGTACATATCGCAAGGTACTTACAGATGGAACTTAGCTATTTGTACACTGATTTTCAACACGTTGTTTAACACTTGCAGTGTTGCCAAGTGTCAATTGGATTGGAAAACTGTTTGAAATTTGAACTGTCCAACAGGGTAATGTCACGTGATAAAGTGTAAACTAAAGTGTACACCATAGTGTACATGTAGCAAGGTCCTTACCGATTGAACTTTGCTATTTGTACACTGAATTTTGACACGTTGTTAGACACTTGCATTGTTCTCAAGTGTCAATTGGATGAGAAAAATATTTAAAATTTAAATTGTCCAATAGGGTAATGTCACGTGGTAAAGTGTAAACTAAAGTGTCAGCATAGTGTAAATGTCGCAAGGTTCTTACCGATTGAACTTAGCTATTTGTACACTGATTTTCAACACATTGTTCGACACTTGCATTGTATGCAAGTGTCAATTGGATGGGAAAACTATTTGAAATTTTAACGGTCCAACATGGTAATGTGATGTGGCAAAGTGTAAACTAAAGTGTATACCATAGTGTACATGTAGCATGGTCCTTTTCAATTGAACTTGATCACTCTCCATCTTCTCCTCCATCCATGGCCGAGATAGAATTCCTTCAATCTGTAGAGATGAGATTAAACCCGTGAGTTGAAAAACTCAATAGGTGTCATAGGTGCATTCGTGATCAAGCTATACATTTCAAAACATTAACTTTATAACTTTTTATACATGCCATACCTGAAGGCACCATTTGACATGAAGGGGTATGTTGTACCCGAGGGCACCATTTAACATACGAACATTTCTTCAACATAGAGGGGTATGTCGTACCGGAGTACCATTTGACATACAACCATTAACATAGAGGGATATGCAGTCCGGAGTACCATTTGACATACAAACATTAATATAGAGGGATATGCCATACCAGAGTACCATTTGACATACAAACATTAATATGAATCGAAACATATAACTTAACACGATTAAACACATTGCATCTCTACCTACCTTGATTGATGCTTTTGAAACTTTGAAAAATGCACTCCTTTGATGTTTAAAAAAAACACTACGTTGAGAATTGATGCTTGGAAAACACTTCTTGATAGCACCAAAACTTCTAGAAAAAAATAATTTTCCTCCCTCTCCTTTCTCTTTTTTCTAGACTTGAAAACTCTCTCTTTTATTCTTAGAAGCTTTTGTCTTGGTGTGAAAAATGTGCATGCATTGGGGCCTATTTATAGGTGAAAATCTCACAACTTAAGGGCAAGTGAAGGGCCTAATACTCATTAATACGGGTGCCATTTATGTGGGAGTTATAGGTTTAAGAAGGTGCTAGAAAATCGTGTAGGAATTTGACTTTTCATATTTCGCGTACTTCGGTTGATACTGTACAGCTTTTAGTATTTCTATCATAACTTCTTCTCCCGATATTCGATTGAGGTAATTCAAAGTGTGTTGGAAAGATAACTCAAAGAGCTGCAATTTTATTTTGATATCATTTCCCAATCAAATGTTTTCTATGTCGTAAATGGGTATCAAATGAGACTAAAAATCTGAAGTATACTTTAGCCATCCAATATTCATGTCTTAGTGCCACTAAGGTGTTTAAAATTATTTGGGGTTCTACATCACCACACCTTAATTAAAATTTTGTCCTCGAAATTTACCTTCTGATTGGACGAATAGTGTTGGATATTTGTTTTTGGCTTCCTCTTCCCCTTCCCAAGCGGCCTATTCTATTTCATGATTATTCCATTGTATTTTGACTAATTGAATTTCTTTGTTCCTTAGTTTATGCACCTTTCAATCCAATATCCTAATGGTACCTCTTCATAGGATAAGTCCTTTTGTACTTCCACGGACTGATAGTTCACTACATGATTAGGATCATGCACATATTTCTTGATCATTGCTACATGGAACATGTTGTGCACTGCCGATAATCCAGGTGCGAGAGCTAACCAATAGGCTACATTTCCGACCCTATCAAGTATCTCGAATGGTCCAATATAGTGGGGTCGTAGCTTTCCTTTCTTGCCAAACCTAAGTACACCTTTCATCGATGCCACTTTCAGAAACACTTTTTCTCCAATTTTGAATTCTAAATCCTTCCTCCTTGTATTCGCATAGCTCTTCTGTCGATCCTGTGCTGCCTTTATCCTTGCACGGATCTTATCGATTGCCTCAACTGTCCTTTCAATTATTTCTGGTCCCAAAACTCTCTTCTCCCCGACTTCATACCAATGAACAGGGGACCTACATCTTCTACCATAGAGGGCTTCATACGGTGCCATCCCGATAGATGCTTGGAAGCTGTTATTATATGCAAATTCTAATAGGGGTATGTATGACTCCCAACTATCCCCTAGATCCAAAACACATACTCTCAACATGTCTTCCAAAGTTTGGATGGTCCTTTCAGATTAACCATCGGACTGAGGGTGATATGCTGTACTAAAGTTCATCTTCATTCCCATAGCTCCTTGTAGACTTTTCCAAAATTTGGACGTGAACCTTGGGTCTCTGTCAGACACAATGGACACAGGTACGCCGTGTAATCTCACAACCTCCTTAATGTACAACTGTTCCAATTGTTCTAAACTAAATGTCATTTTCACTGGAAGAAAATGAGCTGACTTTGTTAATCGATCCACTATTACCCATACAGCGTTGTTTCCTCTTGCTGACTTCGGGAATCCAACCACAAAGTCCATTGTGATATTTTCCCATTTCCATTCGGGTATGTCCAGTGGATTTAACAATCCAGTCGGTCTTTGGTGTTCTGCCTTAACCTGTTGACATACACCCTATACTTCTTTTCATATTTCTCCACCAAAATGTATCTCGGAGATTTCAATACATTTTCGTACCACCGGGATGTACGGTGTATGAGGTGGAATGTGCTTCTTTTAATATCTCGTTTCTCAAGGCTTCATCCTTAGGCACGCAAATTCTTCTTCTAAATATCAGTGCTTGATCCTCAGCTACTCCAAAGTCCTTTCTCTTATCAGTACCAACTTCATTCTTAATCTTCTGCAAAAATGAGTCTTTATTTTGTGCTTCTATAATTCGATCTCTAAGAGTCGGTCGAATTATTAAAGCTGTTAGACGAGCAGTAACTTGTCCTGGTGTGGTAACCACTTTGATCTGCAACTTTTCCAAGTCCTTGACTAACTCCACTTGAGAGGTGGGTAGTGACGTCAATTGTCCCATTGATTTTCTACTTAGAGCGTCAGCCACAACATTAACCTTACCCGGATGGTAGTGAATAGTGCAATTGTAATTGTTCACCAATTCCAACCATCATCTTTGTCGCATATTTAATTCCTTCTATGTAAAGAAATACTTGAGACTTTTGTGATCTGTGTATATATCACAGTTCCGTCCATACAAGTAGTGTCACCATATCTTCAAAGCGTGTACTACCGCTACAAGTTCTAAATCATGCATCGGGTAGTTCTGCTCATATTTCTTCAATTGTCTTGAAGCATAGGCTATCACTTTTCCATTCTGCATTAGTACACATCCCAATCCTCGCTTGGATGCGTCGCTGTATATAAGAAACCCTTCTGTACCTTCAGGTATTGTTAATACAGGTGCTGATATCAACTTCTACTTAAGTTCTTGGAAACTTTGTTCGCATTTTTCCATCCATTGGAATTTTACTCCCTTCCGTGTAAGCTGCGTCATTGGTCCAGCTATTTTGGAGAATCCTTCTATGAATCTCTTATAATATCCAGCCAATCCTAAAAAACTCCGTACTTCACCAGTATTTGTTGGTGTTTTCCAGTTGTTTACTGCTTCTACTTGTGCTGGATCTACTTCAATCCCTTGGGTAGTAACTAAATGTCCAAGAAATCCAACTCGTTCGAGCCAAAACTCGTACTTCTTGAATTTGGCATACAGCTTCTCCTTGCATAATACTTCTAAGTCTATTCTCAAGTGCTCTTCATGTTGCTCCTTACTCTTGGAATATATCAAAATGTCCTCAATAAAGACTATGACAAACTTATCCAAGTATCGATGAAACACTCGATTCATCAGGTCCATGAACACTGCAGGTGCATTGGTTAGCCCAAACGGCATCACCGTAAACTCGTAATGTCCATATCAAGTTCTAAAAGCTATCTTAGGTATATTCTTTGTCTCTACTTTCAATTGATGGTATCCCGATCGTAAGTCGATCTTGGAAAATACCTTAGCTCTTTTCAGTTGATCTAACAGATCCTCGATCCTCGGGAGTGGGTACTTATTCTGATGGTTAATCGATTTATCTCCCTATAATCGATGCACATCCTCATGCTTCCATCTTTCTTCTTTACAAACAACACCGGCGCACCCCATGGAGATACGCTTGGTCATATGAAGCCCATATCTAGGAGTTCTTGCAACTGCTTCTTTAATTCTTGTAGTTCCTTTGGGGCCATTCGGTATGGGGCCTTAGATACTGGTGCCACCTTGGGAATTAGATCTATGGTGAATTCCACTTGTCTATTGGGTGGAATACCAGATAGATCTTCTAGTACCAAATAGCATGAGCTTTTTCTAGCATTTCACGGTATATGGTGAAGCGATGAGACATAAGTATCATGCTTATATCCGAGTTCAGCCCTTGTTAAAACCTTCGTACCTTCTTATCTTTCGGATCCACCAGATGTGGAGCATACCTTGAAAGTTGATCAAACTTCCTCTCATACTCAGTCAGGGACACAGTCTTTTGCTTGAGTTTGAGGAATTCACTTTCTTTGTGATCCCTCAAGGACTGGGGAAAGTACTTATCCATTACTATCCTTTGAATTGCTCCCAAGTCAATTCTGCTTGTTGCTCAGGGGTCTTTGTCCTTGACATTGAGTCCCACCAGTGACTTGCATCACCGGAGAACATGAACTCAATACAATGGACTTTATGAGCGTGCGTTCACCCTATCAGTCGAAATATACGCTCCAACTTACAAAGCCACTCCTCGACTGCAAGTGGATCAGCTGTTCCGTTGAAGGTAGGGGGCTTGTGCCTTCGAAATTGCTCGACCACTGAAGCATGGTTTGGAACATTAGGAGCTAGTGGTAGGGGTTGAGCTTTGGTTCGGGTTTTGCCTGCCTAGGTCTTGAACTACTCGGAGGAGGTCTCTTATCAAGTTTTAGTTTGCGCAGGCCATTTCCTTTAGACAAAACATATGGTTCTTATTAGTTTCATTCTTCGAATACTAAAGCAAAAAAGATAATATTTTATTTCTTGACATAAGGGAAGCTATTACAAGGATTTAAATCTAATCCCTATAAGTTCTACAGATCTTCTTTAGTGGAGCTTCATCTTCGGAGGAGTCTTCCGCCTCAGGTCCGAACTCTATGTCCATCTCAACCTGTGGCTCAGGCTCAGGATCATTCTCTAAATCATCCTCGGGTTCTTCTTCGGGATCTTCTTCCTCAGCCAAAGGTTCCTCCATAGGCTCCTCATGGATTACATTATCCCACAAATCAATCAGGGCATGGCAATACCTCTCAAACTCGAATAGGTTTGGGTTGCCTTCTAACATTTCATCCCTAACCGTGACTCCCATATCTCCCCATTGAGGTGGGAAGGGGTGTGTGAGGTTATTTATGGCCTCGATATGAGTGATCTCCATTCCAGCATTAACTGTCGTCATGCATCTCTCATAGATATCATACACATGTTCGCTAAGCAGTCGGGTCGGATTAGTTACATAGTTTTCATAGAAATGAATAGCAATTCTATGGTTCAATGCTTCTCTATATGCCCTAGCCATTTTACGAGGCATAGCTGTTGCATTTTCACATACATCATACTTTTTCTTTGCTTAAAGAAAACATGCAAATATTTAAACTTTCATATCATGCAATTCCCTTTAAGCCCTTAGCTTTTACCCAAGTCCATTACTTATCTTTAAATAACACATCTCTAAATCATATCAAAGCATCATAACATAAACATAATCATTAACTTTAAACATGAACATACCTGGGCCATATGATGAGATTGATGGATGGAGGCACGATGCTATGGAATACCTTAAACTTTTCATTTTCCTTTTGTTTTTAAAAAAAAAACATACTTGGTCTACAGAACTAGTTAAACCTTGCTCTGATACCACGCTGTAACGTCCTGGCCCCTAGTGGACCGGAACGCTACTTACTTAACTTAGCTTAACCGATGGTTTAGTAACAAGTGTATACGTTTTGGCGGAAGCTTACATCTTCGGATAATAATTTAAATAAAAATACTTTAAATACTTTAAATAAAAACACTGAATCATTTTTCAAAACAACAAAATGTAATTTATTTGAAGAAAACATAACTTGTTCTCGGATTCTGCATTATTCAAAACTTTAAAGAAATAACATTGGAAAACATTTCATAAAAATAAATCCAAATCACTTATTCACCGGATTTCCATGGGCTCGTTGCATCACTCTCCATCTTCTCCTCCATCCATGGCCGAGGTAGAATTCTTTCAATCTGTAGAGATGGGATTAAACCCGTGAGTTGAAAAACTCAATAGGTGTCATAGGTGTATTCATGATCAAGCTATACAGTTCAAAACATTAACTTTATAACTTTTCATACATGCCATACCCGGAGGCACCATTTGACATGAAAGGGTATGCTGTACCCGAGGGCACCATTTAACATACGAACATTTCTTCAACATAGAGGGGTATGCCGTACCAGAGTACCATTTGACATACAACCATTAACATAGAGGGATATGCCGTCCGGAGTACCACTTGACATACAACCATTAACATAGAGGGATATGCTGTACCGGAGTACCATTTGACATACAAACATTACCATGAATCGAAATTTATAACTTAACACGATTAAACACATTGCACCTCTACCTACCTTGATTGATGCTTTTGAAACTTTGAAAAATGTACTCCTTTGATGTTTAAAAAAAACACTACGTTGAGAATTGATGCTTGGAAAACACTTCTTGATAGCACCAAAACTTCTAGAAAAAATAATTTTCCTCCCTCTCCTTTCTCTTTTTTCTAGACTTGAAAACTCTCTCTTTTATTCTTAGAAGCTTTTGTCTTGGTGTGAAAAATGTGCATGCATTGGGGCCTATTTATAGCTGAAAATCTCACAACTTAAGGGCAAGTGAAGGGCCTAATACTCATTAATACGGGTGCCATTTATGTGGGAGTTATAGGTTTAAGAAGGTGCTAGAAAATCGTGTAGGAATTTGACTTTTCATATTCCGCGTACTTCGATTGATACTGTATAGCTTTTAGTATTTCTATCATAACTTCTTCTCCTAATATCCGATTGAGGTAATTCAAAGTGTGTTGGAAAGATAACTTAAAGAGCTACAACTTTTATTTAGATATCATTTCCCAATCGAATGTTTTCTATGTCGTAAATGGGTCTCAAATGAGACTAAAAATCTGAAGTATACTTTAGCCATCCAATATTAATGTCTTAGTGCCACTAAGGTGTTTAAAATTATTTAGGGTTCTACATGTCAAGTATCAATTGGATGGGAAAACGGTTTGACACATGTAGCAAGGTTCTTACTGATTGAACTTTACTATTTGTACACTAATTTTTGACACGTTGTTTGACGCTGGCAGTGTTGTCAAGTGTTAATTGGATGAGAAAACCATTGGAAATTTAAACTATCCAATTGGGTAATGCCACGAGGTAAACTGTAAAGAAAGTGTACATATAGCAAGGTTTATACCGATTGAACTTTTGTATTTGTACACTGATTTTTGACACGTTGTTTAACACTTGGATTGTTGTCAAAATTCAATTGGATGGGAAAATTTTTTGAAATTTAAAGTATCCAGCAAGATAATGTCACGTGGCAAAGTGTAAACTAAAGTATGTACAACATAGCATACACGCAGTAAGGTTCTTACCGACTGAACTTTGTACACTGATTTTTGACACGTTATTTGACACTTGCATTGTTGTCAAGTGTCAATTGGATTGGAAAACTATTTGAAATTTAAACTGTACAATAGGGTAATGTCACGTGGTAGAGTGTAAACTAAAGCGTACACCACAGTGTACATGTAGCAAGGCCCTTACCGATTGAACTTTACTATTTGTACACTGATTTTCGACACGTTATTTGACAATCGCATTGTTGGCAAGTGTCAATTGGATGGGAAAACTATTTGAAATTTTAACGGTCCAACATGGTAATGTGACGTGGCAAAGTGTAAACTAAAGTATACACCATAGTGTACATGTAGCATGGTTCTTTTACTATTGAGCTTTATTGTTTGTACACTAATTTTTGACACACTGTATGACACTTACACTATTGTCAAGTGTCAATTGAATGGGAAAACTGTTTGAAATTTAAAATGTTCAACACGGTAATGTCACGTTGCGAAGTGTGAACTAAAGTGTACACCATAGTGTGCATGTTGCAAGGTTCTTACGATTGAACTTTGTTATTTATACACAAATTTTTGACATGTTGTTTAACACTTGCATTGTTGTCAAGTGTCAATTGGATGGGAAAACGGTTTGACACATGTAGCTAGGTTCTTACCGATTGAATTTTACTATTTGAACACTGATTTTTGACACGTTATTTGGCACTAGCAGTGTTGTCAAGTGTTAATTGTATGAGAAAACTATTGGAAATTTAAACTATCCAACTGGGTAATGTCACGTGGAAAAGTGTAAACAAAAGTGTACATGTAGCAAGGTTCATCTCGATTGAACTTTGGTATTCGTACACTAATTTTTGACCCGATGTTTGACACTTGGATTGTTGTCAAGTTTCAATTGGATGGGAAAATTGTTTGAAATTTAAACTATCCAGCAGGGTAATGTCATGTGGCAATATGTAAACTAAAGTATGTACAACATAGCGTACTTGTAGCAAGGTTCATACAGATTTAACTTTGTTGTTTGTACACTGATTTTTGACACGTCATTTAACACCTGCATTGTTGTCAAGTGTCAATTCGATGGAAAACTGTTTGAAATTAAAACTGTCTAGCAGGGTAATGTCATGTGGCAAAGTGTAAACTAAAGTGTAAACCACAGTGTACATGTTGCAAGGTTCTTACCGATTGAACTTTGCTATTCGTACACTAAATTTTAACATATTGTTAGACACTTGAATTGTTCTCAAGTATCAATTGGATGGGTAAATTATTTGAAATTTAAACTGTCCAACATGGTAATATCACGTGGCAATGTGTACACTAAAGTATACACCATAGTGTACATATCGCAAGGTTTTTATCGATTGAACTTAGCTATTTGTACACTGATTTTCGACACGTTGTTTGACAGCTGTAGTGTTGTCAAGTGTCAATTGGATTGGAAAACTTTTTGAATCTTAAACTATCCAACAAGGTAATGTCACATAGTAAAGTGTAAACCAAAGTGTACACCATAGTGTACATGTAGCAAGGTCCTCACCGATTGAACATCACTATTTGTACACTAATTTTTGACACATTGTTTGACACTCTTATTGTTCGCAAACGTCAATTGGATTGGAAAACTGTTTGAAATTTAAACTGTCCAACAGGGTAATGTCAAGTGGCAAAGTGTAAACTAAGGTGTCAACCATAGTGTCATGTAGCATGGTCCTTTTACTATTAAACTTTATTGTTTGTAAACTGATTTTCGACATGTTGTTTGACACTTGCACTGTTGTCAAGTGTCAATTGGATGGGAAAACTGTTTGAAATTTAAACAGTTCAACAGGGTAAGGTCACATGGCAAAGTGTAAACTAAAGTGTACGCCATAGTATACATGTCGCAAGGTTTTTACCGATTGAACTTTGTTATTTGTACACTGGCTTTTGACACGTTGTTAGACACTTGCATTGTTCTCAAGTGTCAATTTGATGGGAAAGCTAATTGAAATTGAAACTGTCCAACAGGGTAATGTCACGTGGCAAAGTGTAAACTAAAGTGCACACCATAGTGTACATGTCACAAGGTTCTTATCGATTGAACTTTACTATTTGTACACTGATTTTCGACACGTTGTTTGACACTTGCATATTTGGCAAGTGTCAATTGGACGGGAAAACTGTTTAAAATTTTAATGGTCCAACATGGTAATGTGACGTGGCAAAGTGTAAACTAAAGTGTACACCATAGTGTACATGTAACATGGTCCTTTTACTATGGAACTTTATTGTTTGTACACTAATTTTCGACACGTTGTTTGACACTTGCATTGTTGTCAAGTGTCGATTGGATGGAAAAATGATTTGACACATGTAGCAAGGTGCTTACTGATTGAACTTTACTATTTGTACACTGATTTTTGGCACGTTGTTTGACACTAGTAATGTTGTCAAGTGTTAAATGGAAGAGAAAATTGTTGGAAATTTAAACTGTCCAACCGAGTAATGTCACGTGATAAAGTGTAAACAAAAGTTTACATGCAGCAAGGTTCATACCGATAGAACTTTGCTATTCGCAAACTGATTTTTGACACGTTGTTTGACACTTGGATTGTTGTCAAGTTTCAATTGGATGGAAAAATTGTTTGAAATTTAAACTATCCAGTAGGGTAATGTCACGGGGCAAAGTGTAAACTAAAGTATGTACAACATAGCGTACATGTAGCAAGGTTCTTACTGATTGAACTTTGTTGTTTGTACACTGATTTTTGAGACGTTATTTGACACTTACATTGTTGTCAAGTGTCAATTGGATGAGAAAAGTATTTGAAATTTAAACTGTCTAACAAGGTAATGTCACGTGGCAAAGTTTAAACTAAAGTGTACAGCATAGTGTATATGTGGCAAGGTCCTAACCGATTGAACTTTGCTATTTGTACACTGATTTTTGACACGTTGTTTGACACTTGCATTGTTGTCAAGTGTCAATTAGATCGGAAAACTATTTAAAATTTAAACTGTTCAACAGGGTAATGTCACGTGGTAAGGTGTAAACTGAAGTGTACACCGTAGTGTACATGTAGCATGGTTCTTACCGATTGAACTTTGCGATTCGTACACTAATTTTTGACTCGTTGTTTGACACTTGCACTATTGTCAAGTGCCTATTGGGTGGGAAAACTATTTGAAATTTAAACTGTCCAACAGTGTAATTTCATGTGGCAAAGTGTAAACTAAAGCGTACACCATTGCTTACTTATCGTAAGGTTCTTACTGATTGAACTTAGCTATTTGTACACTGATTTTCGACACGTTATTTGACACATGCAGTGTTGTCAAGTGTCAATTGGATTGGAAAACTGTTTGAAATTTAAACTGTCCAACAGGGTAATATCACGTGGTAAAGTCTAAACTAAAGTGTACATCATAATGTACATGTAGCAAGGTCCTTACCGATTGAACCTTACTATTTATACACTGATTTTTGACACGTTGTTTGATACTTGTATTGTTGGCAAGTGTCAATTGGATGAAAAAACTGTTTGAAATTTAAATTGTCCAACAAGGTAATGTCACGTGGTAAAGTGTAAACTAAAGTGTACACCATAGTATACATGTCGCAAGATTTTACCGATTGAACTTTGTTATTTGTACACTGGCTTTTGACATGTTGTTAGACACTTGTATTGTTCTCAAGTGTCAATTCGATGGAAAAACTAATTGAAATTAAAACTATCCAACAGGGTAATATAACGTGGCAAAGTGTAAACTAAAGTGCACACCATAGTGTAAATGTCGCAAGGTTCTTACTGATTGAACTTAGCTATTTGTGCACTGATTTTCGACACGTTGTTTGACACTTGCATTATTTTCATGTATCAATTGGATTGGAAAAGTATTTGAAATTTAAACTGTACAACAGGGTAATGTCACGTGGTAGAGTGTAAACGAAAGTGTACACCACAGTGTACATGTAGCAAGGTCCTTGTCGATTGAACTTTACTATTTATACACTGATTTTTTCGACACGTTGTTTGACACTTGTATTGTTGGCAAGTGTCAATTGGATGGGAAAACTGTATGAAATTTTAACGGTCCAACATGGTAATGTGACGTGGCAAAGTGTAAACTAAAGTGTACACCATAGTGTACATGTAACATGGTCCTTTTACTATTGAACTTTATTGTTTGTACACTAATTTTCGACACGTTGTTTGACACTTGCATTGTTGTCAAGTGTCGATTGGATGAAAAAATGATTTGACACATGTAGCAAGGTACTTACTGATTGAACTTTACTATTTGTACACTAATTTTTGACACGTTGTTTGACTCTAGCAGTGTTGTCAAGTGTTAAGTGGAAGAGAAAACTGTTGGAAATTTAAACTGTCCAACCGGGTAATGTCACGTGGTAAAGTGTAAACAAAATTTTACATGCAGCAAGATTCATGCTGATTGAACTTTACTATTTGTAAACTGATTTTTGACACGTTGTTTGACACTTGGATTGTTGTCAAGTTTCAATTGGATAGAAAATTTGTTTGAAATTTAAACTATCCAGTAGGGTAATATCACGGGGCAAAGTGTAAACTAAAGTATGTACAACATAGCTTACATGTAGCAAGGTTCTTACCGATTGAACTTTGTTGTTTGTACACTGATTTTTGACACGTTATTTGACACTTGCATTGTTGTCAAGTGTCAATTGGATGAGAAAACTGTTTGAAATTTAAACTGTCTAACAGGGTAATGTCACGTAGCAAAGTTTAAACTAAAATGTACACCATAGTGTATATGTGGCAAGGTCCTAACCGATTGAACTTTGCTATTTGTACACTGATTTTTGACACGTTGTTTGACACTTGCATTCAATTAGATGGGAAAAATGGTTAAAATTTAAACTGTTCAACAAGGTAATGTCACATGGCAAGGTGTAAACTAAAGTGTACACCGTAGTGTACATGTAGCATGGTTCTTACCGATTGAACTTTGCGATTCGTACACTAATTTTTTACTCGTTGTTTGACACTTGCACTGTTATCAAGTACCTATTGGGTGGGAAAACTATTTGAAATTTAAACTGTCCAGCAGTGTAATTTCACGTGGCAAAGTGTAAACTAAAGCGTACACCATAGTTTACTTATCGTAAGGTTCTTACCGATTGAACTTAGCTATTTGTACACTGATTTTTGACATGTTGTTTGACACATGTAGTGTTGTCAAGTGTCAATTATATTGGAAAACTGTTTGAAATTTAAACTGTCCAACAGGGTAATATCACGTGGTAAAGTCTAAACTAAAGTGTACACCATAGTGTACATGTAGCAAGGTCCTTACTGATTGAACCTTACTATTTATACACTGATTTTTGACACGTTGTTTGACACTTGTATTGTTCGCAAGTGTCAATTGGATGAAAAAACTGTTTAAAATTTAAATTGTCCAACAAGGTAGTGTCACGTGACAAAGTGTAAACTTAAGTGTACACCATAGTATACATGTAGCAAGGTGCTTTTACTATTGAACTTTATTGTTTGTACACTGATTTTCGACAAGTAGTTTGACCCTTGCATTGTTGTCAAGTGTCAATTGGATGGGAAAACTATTTGAAATTTAAATTGTTCAACAGTGTAAGGTCACGTGGCAAAGTGTAAACTAAAGTGTACACCATAGTGTACATGTCGCAAGATTTTTACCGATTGAACTTTGCTATTTGTACACCAACTTTTGACACATTGTTAGACACTTGCATTATTCTCAAGTGTCAATTCGATGAGACAACTATTTGAAATTTAAAATGTCCAACATGGTAATGTCACGTAGCAAAGTGTAAACTAAATTGTACACCATAGTGTACATGTCGCAAGGTTCTTACCGATTGAACTTAGCTTTTTGAACACTAATTTTTGACACATTGTTTGACACTTGCATTATTTTCATGTGTCAATTGGATTGGAAAAGTATTTGAAATTTAAACTGTACAACAGGGTAATGTCACGTGGTAGAGTGTAAATGAAATGTACACCACAGTGTACATGTAGCAAGGTCCTTACCGATTGAACTTTACTATTTGTACACTGATTTTCGACACGTTGTTTGACACTTGCATTGTTGGCAAGTATCAATTGGATGGGAAAACTGTTTAAAATTTTAACAGTCCAACATGGCAATGTGACGTGGTAAAGTGTAAACTAAAGTGTACACCATAGTGTACATGTAACATGGTCCTTTTACTATGGAACTTTGTTGTTTGTACACTAATTTTCGACACGTTGTTTGACACTTGCATTGTTGTCAAGTGTCGAAAGGATGGAAAAATGATTTGACACATGTAGCAAGGTGCTTACTGATTGAACTTTACTATTTGTAAACTGATTTTTGACACGTTGTTTGACACTTGGATTGCTGTCAAGTTACAATTGGATTGAAATTTAAACTATCCAGCAGGGTAATGTCACGGGGTAAAGTGTAAACTAAAGTATGTACAACATAGCTTACATGAAGCAAGGTTCCTACCGATTGAACTTTGTTGTTTGTAAACTGATTTTTGACACGTTATTTGACACTTGCATTGTTGTCAAGTGTCAATTGGATGAGAAAACTATTTGAAATTTAAACTGTCTAACAGGGTAATGTCACATGGCAAAGTGTAAACTAAAGTGTACACCATAGTGTAAATGTGGCAAGGTCATAACCGATTGAACTTTGCTATTTGTACACTGCTTTTTGACACGTTGTTTGACACATGCATTGTTGTCAAGTGTCAATTAAATGGAAAAACTGTTTAAAATTTAAACTGTTCAACAGGGTAATGTCACGTGACAAGGTGTAAACTAAAGTGTACACCGTAGTGTACATGTAGCATGGTTCTTACCGATTGAACTTTGCGATTCGTACACTAATTTTTGACTCGTTGTTTGGCAGTTGCACTGTTGTCAAGTGCCTATTGGGCAGGAAAACTATTTGAAATTTAAACTATCCAGCAGTGTAATTTCACGTGGCAAAGTGTAAACTAAAGCGTACACCATAGTTTACTTATCGCAAGGTTCTTACCGATTGAACTTAGCTATTTGTACACTGATTTTTGACACATTGTTTGACACATGTAGTGTTGTCAAGTGTCAATTGGATTGGAAAACTATTTGAAATTTAAACTGTCCAACAGGGGTAATATCACGTGGTAAAGTCTAAACAAAAGTTTACATGAAGCAAGGTTCATACCGATTAAACTTTGCTATTTGTAAACTGATTTTTGACACATTGTTTGACACTTGGATTGATGTCAATTTTTAATTTGATGGAAAAATTGTTTGAAGTTTAAACTATACTGTAGGGTAACGTCAAGGGGCAAACTATAAACTAAAGTATGTACGACATAGCGTACATGTAGCAAGGTTCTTACCAATTGAACTTTGTTGTTTGTAAACTGATTTTTTACACGTTATTTGAAACTTGCATTGTTGTCAAGTGTCAATTGGATCGGAAAACCGTTTGAAATTTAAACTGTCTAATAGGGTAATGTCAAGTGGCAAAGTGTAAACTAAAGTGTACACCATAGTGTATATGTGACAAGGTCCTAAACTATTGAACTTTGTTATTTGTACACTGATTTTTGACACGTTGTTTGACACTTGCATTGTTGTCAAGTGTCAATTAGATGGGAAAACTGTTTAAAATTTAATCTGTTCAACAGGGCAATATCACATGGCAAGGTGTAAACTAAAGTGTACTCCGTAGTGTACATGTAGCATTGTTCTTACCGATTGAACTTTACGATTCGTACACTAATTTTTGACACGTTGTTTGACACTTACACTGTTGTCAAGTGTCTATTGGATGGGAAAATTATTTAAAATTTAAACTGTCCAGCAGGGTAATTTCACGTGGCAAAGTGTAAACTAAAGTGTACACCATAGTTTACTTATCCCAAGGTTCTTATCGATTGAACTTAGCTATTTGTACATTGATTTTTGACACGGTGTTTAACACATCTATTGTTGTCAAGTGTTAATTGGATTGGAAAACTGTTTGAAATTTAAACAGTCCAACAGGGTAATATCACGTGGTAAAGTCTAAACTACAGTGTACACCATAATGTACATGTAGCAAGGTCCTTACCGATTGAACCTTACTATTTATACACTAATTTTTGACACGTTATTTGACACTTGTATTGTTGGCAAGTGTCAATTAGATGGAAAAACCGTTTGAAATTTAAATTGATGTACACCATAGTATACATGTAGCATGGTGCTTTTACTATTGAACTTTATTATTTGTACACTAATTTTCGACACGTAGTTTGATCCTTACATTGTTTACAAGTGTCAATTGGATGGGAAAACTATTTGAAATTTAAACTATTCAACAGGGTAAGATCACGTGGCAAAGTGTAAACTAAAGTGTATACCATAGTGTACATGTCGCAAGGTTTTTACCGATTGAACTTTGCTATTTGTACACCAACTTTTGACACATTATTAGACACTTGCATTGTTCTCAAGTGTCAATTCGATGAGAAAAATGTTTGAAATTTAAACTGTCCAATAAGGTAATGTCACGTGGCAAAGTGTAAATTAAAGTGTACACCATAGTGTACAGGTTGTAAGGTTCTTACCGATTGAAGTTAGCTATTTGTACACTGATTTTTTACACGTTCTTTGACACATGTTTTGTTTTCTTGTGTCAATTGGATTGGAAAAGTATTTGAAATTTAAACTGTACAGCAGGGTAATGTCACGTGGTAAAGTGTAAACTAAAGTGTACACCACAGTGTACACGTAGCAAGGTCCTTACCGATTGAACTTTACTATTTGTGCACTGATTTTCGACACGTTGTTTGACACTTGCATTGTTGGCAAGTGTCAATTGGATGGGAAAACTATTTGAAATTTCAACGGTCCAACATGGTAATGTCACGTGGCAAAGTGTAAACTAAAGTGTATACCATAGTGTACATGTAGCATGGTCCTTTTACTATGGAACTTTATTATTTGTACACTAATTTTCGACACGTTGTTTGACACTTGCATTGTTGTCAAGTGTCAATTAGATGGAAAAATTGTTTGAAATTTAAAATGTTCAACACGGTAATGTCACGTGGTAAAGTATAAACTAAAGTGTACACCACAATGTGCATGTCGCAAGGTTCTTACCAATTGAACTTTTCTATTTATACACAGATTTTTGACATGTTGTTTGACACTTGCATTGTCATCATGTGTCAATTGGATGGGAAAATGATTTGACACATGTATCAAGGTTCTTACCGATTGAACTTCACTATTTGTACACTGATTTTTAACATGTTGTTTGACACTTACAGTGTTGTCAGGTGTCAATTGGATGAGAAAACTGCTGGAAATTTAAATTGTCCAATTGGGTAGTGTCACGTGGTATAGTGTAAACTAAAGTGTACATGCAGCAAAGTTCATACCGATTGAACTTTGCTATTTGTACACTATTTTTTGACACGTTGTTTGACACTTAGATTGTTGTCAAGTGTTAATTGCACAGGAAAATTGCTTGAAATTTAAACTATTCAGCTAGAAAATGTCACGTGGCAAAGTGTAAACTAAAGTATGTACAACACAGCGTACATGTAGCAAGGTTCTTATCGATTAAATTTTGTTGTTTGTACACTGATTTTTGACACGTTATTTGATACTTGCATTGTTGTCAAGTGTCAATTGGATGGGAAAACTATTTGAAATTTAAACTGTCCAACAGGGTAATGTCACATGACAAAGTGTAAACTAAAGTGTACACCATAGTGTATATGTGGCAAGGTCCTAACCGATTGAACTTCACTATTTGTACACTAATTTTTGATACGTTGTTTGACACTTGCATTGTTTTCAAGTGTCAATTGGATGGGAAAACAGTTTGAAATTTAAATTATCCAACAGGATAATGTCACGTGGCAAAGTGTAAACTAAAGTGTACAGCATACTGTAAATGTATCAAGGTTCTTACCGATTGAACTTCACTATTTGTACACTGATTTTTGACACGTTGTTTGACACTTGCATTTTTTCAAGTGTCAACTGGATTGGAAAACTATTTTAAATTTAAACTATCTAATAGGGCAATGTCACGTGGTAAAGTGTAAACTAAAGTGTACACCATAGTGTACATGTAGCAAGGTTCTTACCGATTCAACTTTACTTTTGTGCACAGATTTTGACAAATTGTTTGATACTTGCATTGTTGTCAAGTGTCAATTGGATAGGAAAATTGTTTGAAATTTAAACTATCCAATAGGGTAACGTCACGTGGCAAAGTGTAAACTAAAGTGTAGACCATAGTGTATATGTAGCAAACTTCTTACCGATTGAACTTTGCTATTTGTGCACTAATTTTTGACCCGTTGTTTGACACTTGTATTATTGTCAAGTGTCAATTGGATGGAAAAATTGTTTGAAATTAAAACGATCCAATAGGGTAATGTCACGTGGCAAAGTGTAAACTAAAGTGTACAACATAGTGTATATGTAGCAAGCTTCTTACCGATTGAACTTTACTATTTGTGCATTGATTTTTGACACGATGCTTGGCACTTACATTGTTGTCAAGTGTCAATTGGATTGGAATAATTTTTGAAATTTAAACTATCCAATAGGGTAATGTCACGTGGCAAATTGTAAACTGAAGTGTACACTACAGTGTGTAAGTAGCAAGGTTCTTACCGATTGAACTTTGCTATTTGTGTATTGATTTTTGACACGTTGTTTGAGACTTACATTGTTGTCAAGTATCAATTGGATGGAAAAACTGTTTGAAATATAAACTGTCCAACAGGGTAATATCACATGATAGTGTAAACTAAAATGTACACAGTAGTGTACATGTCGCAAGGTTCTTACCGATTGAACTTTGCTATTTGTACACTGATTTTTTACACGTCATTTGATACTTGCATTGTTATCAAGTGTCAATTTGATGGGAAAACTGTTTGAAAGTTATACTATCCACTAGGGTAATATTATGTGGCAAAGTGTAAACTAAAGTGTGTACACAGTAGTGTACATGTAGCAAGGTTCTTACCGATTGAACTTTGCAATTTGTACACTGATTTTTGACATGTTCTTTGACACTTGCATTGTTTTCAAGTATCAATTAGATGGGAAAACTTTTTGAAATTTTAGCCGTCCAACAGGGTAATGTCACGTGGCAAAGAGTAAATTAAAGCGTACACCATAGTGTACATGTAGCAAGGTCCTTACCGATTGAACATTGCTATTTGTACACTAATTTTGGACACATTGTTTGACACTTGCACTGTTGTCAAGTGTCAATTAGATGGGAAAATTAGTTAAAATTTAAACTGTCCAATAGCGTAATGTCACGTGGCGAAGTGTAAACTAAAGTGTGCACCGTAGTATACATATAGTAAGGTTCTTACCGATTGAACTTTGCTACTTGTACGCTGATTTTTCACACGTTTTTTGATTCTTACATTGTTTTTGAGTGTCAATTGGATGGGAATACTGTTTGAAATTTAAGCTGTCCAATAGGGTAATGTCACGTGACAAAGTGTAAATTAAAGCGTAAGCCATAACGTACATGAAGCAAGGTCCTTCCTAATTGGACTTTGGTATTTATACACTAATTTTTGACATGTTGTTTGACATTTCCATTCTTTTCAAGTGTCAATTGGATGGCAAAACTATTTGAAAATTAAATTGACCAACAGGATAATGTCACGTGGCAAAGTGTAAACTAAAGTGTACACCATAGTGTACTTTTAGCAGGGTTCATACCAATTGAACTTTGCTATTTGTACATTGATTTTTGATACGTTGTTTGACACTTGCATTGTTGTCAAATGTCAATTGGATGGGAAAACTATTTGAAATTTAAACTGTCAAATAGGGTAATGTCACGTGGTAAAGTGTAAACTAAAGTGTACACCGTGGTATACATGTCGCAAGGTTCTTACCGATTGAACTTTGCTATTTGTAAACTAATTTTAGACACATTGTTTGACACTTGCATTGTTGTCAAGTGTCTATTGGATGGGAAAACCGTTTGAAATTTAAGCTGTCCAATAGGGTAATGTCACATGGCAAACTATAAATTAAAGCGTACATCATAATATACATGTAGCAAGGTCCTTACCGATTGAACTTTGCTATTTGTACACTGATTTTTGACACGTTGTTTGATACTTGCACTGTTGTCAAGAGTCAATTGGATGGCAAAATTGTTTGAAACTTAAACTGTCCAACAGGGTAATGTCATGTGACAAAGTGTAAACTAAAGTGTACGCCATAGTGTACTTGTAGCAGGGTTCTTACCGATTGAACTTTGCTATTCGTACACTGATTTTTTTACAAGTTGTTTGACACTTGCATTATTTTCAAGTGTCAATTGGATGGAAAAACTATATGAAATTTAAACTGTCTAGCTGGGTAAGGTCATGTGGTAAAGTATAAACTGAAGTATGTACACTATAGTGTACATGTCATAGGGTTCTTACCAATTCAAATTTGCTATTTGTACACTAACTTTTGACATATCGTTTGATACTTGCATTGTTATCAAGTGTTAATTCGATTGGAAAACTATTTGAAAGTTATACTGTCCAGTAGGGTAATGTTACGTGGCAAAGTATAAACTAAAGTGTGTACACCATAGTGTACATGTAGTAAGGTTCTTACCGATTGAACTTTGCAATTTACACACTAATTTTTGACATGTTCTTTGACACTTGCGTTGTTTTCAAGTATCAATTGGATGGGAAAAGTTTTTGAAATTTAAGTTGTCTAATAGGGTAATGTCACGTGGCAAAGAGTAAATTAAAGCGTACACCATAGTGTACATGTAGCAAGGTCCTTACCGATTGAACTTTACTATTTGTACACTAACTTTTCACACATTGTTTGGCACTTGCACAGTTGTCAAGTGTCAATTAGATGGGAAAACTATTTAAAATTTAAACTCTCCAACAGGGTAATGTCACGTGGTAAAGTGTAAACTAAAATGTGCACCGTAATGTACAAGTAGCAAGGTTCTTACTGATTGAACTTTGCTACTTGTACACTAATTTTTGACACATTGTTTAACACTTGCATTTTTTTCGAGTGTCAATTGGATAGGAATACTGTTTGAAATTTAAGTTGTCCAACAGGGTAATATCATGTGGTAAAGTGTAAAGTAAAGCGTACACCATAACGTACATGTAGCAAGGTCCTTACCGATTGAACTTTGGTAATTGTGCAATGATTTTTGACACGTTATTTGACAATTGCATTCTTGTCAAGGGTCAATTGGATGGAAAAACTATTTGAAAATTAAACTGTCCAATACGGCAACATCACGTGGTAAAGTGTAAACTAAAGTGTACACCATAGTGTACTTGTAGCAAGGTTCTTACCAATTGAATTTTGCTATTTGTACACTGATTTTTGACACGTTGTTTGACACTTGCATTGCTGTCAAGTGTCAATTGGCTGGGAAAACTATTTGAAATTTAAACTGTCTAGCTGGGTATGGTCACGTGGCAAAGCGTAAACTGAAGTCTGTACACCATAGTGTACATGTAACATGGTTCTTACCGATTGAAGTTTGCTATTTGTACACTGATTTTTGACTTCTTTTTTTACACTTGCATTGTTGTCAAGGGTTAATTGGATGGGAATACTATTTAAAATTTAAAATGTCTAACAGGGTAATGTCACTTGGCAAAGTGTAAACTAAAGTGTTTGCCATAGTGTACATGTAGCATGGTTCTTACCGATTGAACTAAGCTATTTGTACACTGATTTTTGACACGTTGCGTGACAGTTGAGTTGTCTACAGGTGTCAATTGGATGGGAAAACTATTTGAAATTTAAACTGTCCAACAAGGTAATGTCACGCGGTAAAGTGTAAACGAAAGTGTACACCATAGTGTACATGCTGCAAGGTTCTTACCGATTGAACTTTGCAATTTGTACACTGATATTTGATACGTTGTTAGACACTTGCATTGTTGTCAAGTGTCAATTGGAAGGGAAAATTGTTTGAAATTTAAACTGTCCAACAGGGTAATGTCGCGTGGAAAAATGTAAACTAAAGTTTACACCATAGTGTACATGTAGCAAGGTTCTTACTGATTGAACTTTGCTACATGTACACTAATTTTTGACACATTGTTTAACACTTGCATTTTTTTCGAGTGTCAATTGGATGGGAATACTATTTGAAATTTATGTTGTCCAACAGGGTAATGTCATGTGGTAAAGTGTAAAGTAAAGCGTACACCATAACGTACATGTTGCAAGGTCCTTACCGTTTGAACCTTGGTATTTGTGCAATGATTTTTGACACGTTATTTGACAATTGCATTCTTGTCAAGTGTCAATTGGATGGCAAAACTATTTGAAAATTAAAATTTACAATAGGGCAATATCACGTGGCAAAGTGTAAACTAAAATGTGCACCATAGTGTACTTGTGGCAGGGTTCTTACCGATTGAACTTTGCTATTTGTACACTGATTTTGACACGTTGTTTGACACTTGCATTGCTATCAAAAATCAATTGGATGGGAAAAATATTTGAAATTTAAATTGTCTAGCTGGGTAAGGTCACGTGGCAAAGCGTAAACTGAAGTTTGTACACCATAGTGTACATGTAACATGGTTCTTACCGATTGAAGTTTGCTATTTGTACACTGATTTTGACTCATTTTTTGACACTTGCATTGTTGTCAAGGGTCAATTGGATGGGAATACTATTTAAAATTTAAATTTTCTAACATGGTAATGTCACTTGGCAAAGTGTAAACGAAAGTGTACACAATAGTGTACATGTCGCAAGGTTCTTACCGATTGAACTTTTCAATTTGTACACTAATGTTTGATATGTTGTTTGACACTTGCAGTGTTGTCGACTGTCAATTGGATGGAAAAATTGTTTGAAATTTAAACTGTCCAACAGGGTAATGTCACGCGGTAAAGTGTAAACGAAAGTGTACACCATAGTGTACATGTCGCAAGGTTCTTACCGATTGAACTTTGCAATTTGTACACTGATGTTTGATACATTGTTTGACACTTGCATTGTTGTCAAGTGTCAATTGGATGGGATAATTGTTTGAAATTTAAACTGTCCAATAGGGTAATGTCGCGTGAAAAAGTGCAAACTAAAGTGTACACCGTAGTGTATGTGTAGCAAAGTTCTTACTAATTGAACTTCGCTACTTGTACACTAATTTTTGACACGTTGTTTGACACTTGCATTGCTGTCAAGTATCAATTGGATGGGAAGCTATTTGATATTTAAACTGTCTAGTTGGGTAAGGTCACGTGGCAAAGTGTAAACTGAAGTGTGTACACCATAGTGTACATGTAACATGGCTCTTACCGATTGAAGTTTGCTATTTGTATACTGATTTTTGAATTCTTTTTTGACACTTGCATTGTTGTCAAGGGTCAATTGGATGGGAATACTATTTAAAATTTAAACTGTCTAATAGGGTAATGTCACTTGGCAAAGTGTAAACTAAAGTGTATGCCATAGTGTACATGTAGCATGGTTCTTACCGATTGAACTAAACTATTTGTACACTAATTTTTGACACGTTGTGTGACAGTTTAGTTATTGTCAAGGGTCAATTGGATGGGAAAACTATTTAAAATTTAAACTATCCAACAGGGTAATGTCACGTGGTAAAGTGTAAACGAAAGTGCACACCATAGTGTACATGTCGGAAGGTTCTTACCGATTGAACTTTGTAATTTGTACACTGATGTTTGATACGTTGTTTGACACTTTCATTGTTGTCAAGTGTCAACTGAATGGGAAAATTGTTTGAAATTTAAACTATCCAGCTGGGTAATGTCGTGTGGTAAAGTGTAGACTAAAATGTACACCATAGTGTACATGTAGCAAGGTTCTTACTGACTGAACTTTGCTATTTGTACACTGATTTTTGACACATTGTTTAACGCTTGCATTGTTGTCAAGTGTCAATTAGATGGGAATATAGTTCGAAATTTAAGCTGTCCAACATGGTAATGTCACGTGGCAAAGTATAAATTAAAGCGTATAGCAAGGTCCTTACTGATTGAACTTTGCTATTTGTACACTGATTTTTGATACGTTGTTTGACACTTGCATTCTTATCAAAGGTCAATTGGATGGCAAAACTATTTTAAACTTAAACTAACCAATAGGCTAATGTCATGTGGCAAAATGTAAACTAAAGTGTACACCATAGTGTACCTGTAGCAGGGTTCTTATCGATTGAACTTTTCTATTTGTACACTGATTTTTGACACGTTGTTTGACACTTGCATTGTTGTCAAGCGTCAATTGGATGGGAAAAACTTTTGAAATTTAAATTGCCTAGCTGGGTAAGGTCACGTGGCGAAGTTTAAACTGAAGTGTGTACACCATAGTGTACATGTACCATGGTTCTTACCGATTGAAGTTTGATATTTGTACACTAATTTTTGACTCATTTTTTTACACTTGCATTGTTATCATGAGTCTATTGGATGGGAATACTATTTTGAAATTTAAACTGTCTAACAGGGTAATGTCACTTGGCAAAGTGTAAGCTAAATTGTATGCCATAGTGTAAATGTAGCATGCTTCTTACCGATTGAACTTTGGTATTTGTGCACTGATTTTTGACACGTTATTTTACACTTGCATTATTGTCAAGTGTCAATTGGATGGCAAAACTATTTGAAAATTAAACTGTCCAATAGGGTAATATCATGTGGCAAAGCGTAAACTAAAGTGTACACCATAGTGTACTTGTAGCAGGGTTCTTACCAATTAAACTTTGCTATTTGTACACTGATTTTTGAAACGTTGTTTGACACTTGCATTGCTGTCAAGTGTCAATTGGATGGAAAACTATTTGAAATTTAAACTGTCTAGCTAGGTAAGGTCACGTGGCAAAGTGTAAACTGAAGTGTGTACACCATGGTGTACATGTAACATGGTTCTTATCGATTGAAGTTTGCTATTTGTACACTGATTTTTGACTCATTTTTTACACTTGCATTGTTGTCAAAGGTCAATTGGATGGGAATACTATTTTAAATTTAAACTGTCTAATAGGGTAATGTCACTTGGCAAAGTGTAAACTAAAGTGTATGCCATAGTGTACATGTAGCATGGTTCATACCGACTGAACTTTGTGATTTGTACACTGATTTTGGACATGTTCTTTGACACTTGCATTGTTTTCAAGTATCAATTGGATGGGAAAAGTTTTTGAAATTTAAGTTGTCTAATAGGGTAATGTCACGTGGCAAAGAGTAAATTAAAGCGTACACCATAGTGTACAAGTAGCAAGGTCCTTACCGATTGAACTTTACTATTTGTACACTAATTTTTGACACCTTGTTTGACATGTGCACTGTTGTCAAGTGTCAATTAGATGGGAAAACTATTTAAAATTTAAACTATCCAACAGGGTAACGTCACGTGGCAAAGTGTAAACTAAAATGTGCACCGTAGTGTACATGTAGCAAGGTTCTTACTGGTTGAACTTTGCTACTTGTACACTAATTTTTGACACGTTGTTTAACACTTGCATTTTTTTGGAGTGTCAATTAGATGGGAATTCTGTTTGAAATTTAAGTTGTCCAACAGGGTAATGTCACGTAGTAAAGTGTAAAGTAAAGCGTACACCATAACGTACATGTAGCAAGGTCCTTATCGATTGAACTTTGGTATTTGTGCACTGATTTTTGACACGTTATTTGACACTTGCATTCTTGTCTAGTGTCAATTGGATGGCAAAACTATATGAAAAATAAATTGTCCAATACGGTAATATCATGTGGCAAAGCGTAAACTAAAGTGTACACCATAGTGTACTTGTGGCAGGGTTCTTTCCAATTGAACTTTGCTATTTGTACACTGATTTTTGACACATTGTTTGACACTTGCATTGCAGTCAAGTGCCAATTGGATGGGAAAACTATTTGAAATTTAAACTGTCTAGCTGGGCGAGGTCACATGGCAAAGTGTAAACTGAAGTATATACACCGTAGTGTACATGTAACATGGTTCTTACCGATGGAAGATTGCGATTTGTACACTGATTTTTTACCCATTTGTTAACACTTGCATTGTTGTCAAGGGTCAATTGGATGGGAATACTATTTGAAATTTTAACTATCAAATAGGATAATGTCACTTGGTAAAGTATAAACTAATGTGTATACCATAGTGTACAAGTAGCATGGTTCTTACCGATTGAACTAAGCTATTTGTACACTGATTTTTGACACGTTGTGTAACAGTTGAGTTGTCGTCAAGTGTCAATTGGATGAGAAAACTATTTGAAATTTTAACTATCAAATAGGGTAATGTCACGTGGTAAAGTGTAAATGAAAGTGTACACCATAGTGTACATGTCGTAAGGTTCTTACCGATTGAACTTTGCAATTTCTACACTAATGTTTGATATGTTGTTTGACACATCATTGTTGTGAAGTGTCAATTGGATGGGAAAATTGTTTGAAAGTTAAACTGTTCAATAGGATAATGTTGCCTGGCAATGTGTAAACTAAAGTGTACACCATGGTGTACATATATCAAGATTCTTACCGATTGAACTTTGCTATTTGTACACTGATTTTTGACACGTTGTTTGATACTTGCATTGTTGTCAAGTATCAATTGATTGGGAATACAGTTTGAAATTTAAGCTGTCCAATAGGGTAATATCACGTGGCAAAGTATAAATTAAAGTGTACACCATAACGTACATGTAGCAAGGTCCTTATCGATTGAACTTTGCTATTTGTACACTGATTTTTGATACGTTGTTTGCCACTTGCATTCTGGTTAAGGGACTACTGGATGGCAAAACTGTTTTAAACTTAAACTGTCCAACAGGCTAGTGTCACGTGGCAAAGTGTAAACAAAAGTGTACAACATAGTGTACTTGTAGCAGGGTTCTTATCGATTGAACTTTTCTATTTGTACACTGATTTTTGACACGTTGTTTGACAGTTACATTGTTGTCAAGTGTTAATTGGATGGCAAAATTTTTTAAAATTTAAACTGCCTAGCTGGGTAAGGTCACGTGTGAAGTTTAAACTGAAGTGTGTACACCATAGTGTACATGTAGCGTGGTTCTTACCGATTGATGTTCGCTATTTGTACACTGCTTTTTGACTCATTTTTTTACACTTGCATTGTTATCAAGGGTCAATTAGATGGGACTACTGGTTGAAATTTAAACTGTCTAACAGGATAATGTCACTTGGCAAAGTGTAAACTAAATTGTATGCCACAGTGTACATGTAGCATGGTTATTACCGATTGAACTTTTCTATTCGTACACTGATTTTTGACATGTTCTGTGATAGTTGAGTTGTTGTCAAGTGTCAATTGGATGGGGAAACCATTTGAAATTTAAACTATCCAACAGGGTAATGTCACGTGGTAAAGTGTAAACTAAAGTGTACACCATGGTGTACATGTCGCAAGGTTCTTATCGATTGAACTTTGCTATTTGTACACTGATTTTTAATACTTTGGTTGACACTTGCATTGTTGTCAAGTATCAATTGTATGAGAAAATTGTTTAAAATTTAAAATGTCCGACAGGGTAATGTCGCGTGGCAAAGTGTAAACTAAAGTGTACACCATAGTGTAGATATAGCAAGGTTCTTACCGATTGAACTTTGCTATTTGTACACTGATTTTTGATACGTTGTTTAACACTTACATTGTTGTCAAGTGTCAATTGGATGGAAAAATTGTTTGAAATTTAAAATGTTCGACAGGGTAATGTCGCGTGGCAAAGTGTAAACAAAAGTGTACACTGTAGTGTACATGTAACAAGGTTCTTACCGATTGAACTTTGCTATTTGTACACTAATTTTTGACACGTTGTTTGACACTTGCATTGTTGTCAAGTGTCAATTGGATGGGAATACTATTTTAAATTTAAGTTGTCTAACAGAGTAATGTCACGTGGTAAAGTGTAAATTAATGCGTACACAATAACATACATGTAGCAAGGTCCTTACCGATTGAACTTCGCTATTTGTACGCTAATTTTTAATACTTTGTTTGACACTTGCATTCTTGTCAAGGGTTAGTTGGATGGCAAAACTGTTTTAAACTTAAACTGTCCAACATGTTAATGTCATGGGGCAAAGTGTAAACTAAAGTGTACACCATAGTGTACTTGTAGCAGGATTCTTATCGATTGAACTTTGCTATTTGTATACTGATTTTTGACACGTTGTTTGACACTTGCATTGTTGTCATGTGTCAATTGGATGGGAAAACATTTTAAAATTTAAACTGTCTAGCTGGGTAAGGTCACGTGGCAAAGTGTAAATTGAAGCGTGTACACTATAGTGTACATGTAGCATGGTTCTTACCGATGGAAGTTTACTATTTGTACACTGATTTTTGACTCATTTTTTTACACTTAATTGTTGTCAAGGGTCAATTGGATGGGAATACTATTTGAAATTTAAACTATCTAACAGGGTAATGTCACTTGGCAAAGTGTAAACTAAAGAGATGCCATAGTGTACATGTAGCATGATTTTTACCGATTGAACTTTGCTATTTGTACACAGATTTTCGACACGTTGTGTGACAGTTGAGTTGTTACCGAGTGTCAATTGGATGGGAAAATAGTTTAAAATTTAAACTGTCCAACAGAGTAATGTCACGTGGTAAAGTGTAAACTAAAGTGTACACCATAGTGTACTTGTCGTAAGGTTCTCACCGATTGAACTTTGCTATTTGTACGTTGATTTTTGATACGTTGTTTGACACTTGCATTGTTGCCAAGTGTCAATTGGATGGGAAAACTATTTGAAATTTAAATTTTCCAACAGGGTAATGTCACATGGCAAAGTGTAAACTAAAGTGTGCACCATAGTGTACATGTCGCAAAGTTCTTACCGGTTGAACATTGCTATTTGTGCGTTGATTTTTAACATGATGTTCGACACTTACATTGTTGTCAATTGTCAATTGGATTGGAAACCTTTTTGAAATTCACATTATCAAACAGGGTAATATCACGTGGCAAAGTGTAAACTAAAGTGTACACCATAGTGTATATGTAGCAAGGTTCTTACCGATTGAAGTTTGCTATTTGTGTACTGATTTTTGACACATTGTTTGACACTTGTATTGTTGTCAAGTATCAATTGGACGAGAATACTGTTTGAAATTTAAGCTGTCCAACATGGTATTGTCACATTGAAAAGTGTAAATTAAAGCGTACACCATAATGTACATGTAGCAAGGTCCTTACCGATTGAACTTTGCTATTTGTACATTGATTTTTGACACGTTGTTTGACACTTGCATTGTTGTCAAGTGTCAATTGGATTGGAATACTACTTGAAGCTTAAACTGTCCAACAGGGTAATGTCACGTGGTAAAGTGTAAACTAAAGCATACACCATAGTGTACTTGTAGTAGGGTTCTTACCGACTAAACTTTGCTATTTGTACACTAATTTTTGACACATTGTTTGACACTTGCATTGTTGTCAAGTGTCAATTGGATGGGAAAACTATTTGAAATTTTAACTATCTTCCTGGGTAAGGTCACGTGGCAAAGTATAAACTGAAGTATGTATACCATAGTGTACATGTAACATGGTTCTTACCGATCGAAGTTTTCTATTTGTACACTGATTTTTGACTCTTTTTTGACACTTGCATTGTTGTCAAGGTTCAATTTAATGGGAAAACTATTTGAAATTTAAACTGTCTAACAGGGTAATGTCACTTGGCAATGTGTGAACTAAAGTGTATGCCCTAGTGTACATGTAGCATGGTTCTTACCGATTGAACTTTGCTATTTGTACCCTGATTTTTGACACATTGTCTGACACTTGCATTGTTTTCAAGTGCCAATTGGATCGGAAAACTGTTTGAAATTTAAACTGTCCCACAGGGTAATTTTACGTGGCATAGTGTAAACTAAAGTATACACCATAGTGTACTTGTCCAGGTTTCTTATGGATTGAACTTTGCCACTTGTACATTGATTTTTAATAGGTTGCTCGACACTTGCATTATTGTCAAGTGTCAATTGGATGGAAAAACTATTTGAAATTTGAACTGTCTAGCAGGATAATGTCACATGGAAAAGTGTAAACTAAAGCGTGTACACCATAGTGTACATGTAACATGGTTCTTACCGATTGATGTTTGCTATTTGTACACTAATTTTTAACACGTTGCTTAACACTTGCATTATTGCCAAGGGTCAATTAAATGGCAAAACTGTTCGAAATTTAAACTGTCCAATAGGGTAATGTTACATGGTAAAGTGTAAACTAAAGTGTACATCGTAGTGTACGTTTAGTAAGGTTCATACCACTTTAACTTTGCTATTTGTACACTAATTTTTGACACGTTGTCTGACACTTGCATTCTTGTCATGTGTCAATTGGATGGTAAAACTATTTGAAAATTAAACTGTCCAACATGGTAATGTCACGTGGCAAAGTGTAAACTAAAGTGTACACAATAGTGTACTTGTAGTCGGGTTCTTACCGATTGAACTTTGCTATTTGTACACTGATTTTTTACACATTGTTTGACACTTGCATTGTTGTCAAGTGTCAATTGGATGGGAAAACTGCTTGAAATTTGAACGATCTAGCAGGGTAATGTCACGTGGTAAAGTGTAATCTAAAGTTTGTACACCATAGTATACATGTAACATGGTTCTTACTAATTGAAGTTTGCTATTTTTACACTGATTTTCGACACTTTTTTTGTCACTTACATTGTTGTAAAAGTAAATTGGTTGGGAAAATTGTTTGAAATTTAAACTGTCCATTAGGGTAATGTCACTTGGCAAAGTGTAAACTAAAGTGTATGCCATAGTATACATGTAGCACTGTTCTAACCGATTGAACTTTGCTATTTGTACACTGATTTTTGAAACTTTCTATGACATTTGAGTTGTTATCAAGTGTCAAATGGATGGAAAAACTGTTTGAAATTTAAACTGTCCAATAGGGTAATGTCACGTGGCAAAGTGTAAACTAAAGTGTACCCCAAAGTGTACATGTAGTAAGGTTCTTACCGATTGAACTTTGTTATTGATACACTGATTCTTAACACGTTGTTTGACACTTGCACTATTGTCAAGTGTCAATTGGATGAGAAAACTATTTGAAATTTAATCTATCCAGCAGGGTAATGTCACGTGGCAAAGTGTAAACTAAAGTGTATACACCATAGTGTACTTGTAGGAAGGTTCTTGCCGATTGAACTTTGATATTTGTGTACTAAATTTTGACACGTTGTTTGACACTTGCATTGTTGTCAAGTGTTAGTTGGATGGGAAAACTATTTGAAATATAAACCATCCAACGGGGTAATGTCACGTGACAATGTAAACTAAAATGTATACCATAGTGTACATGTCGCAAGGTTCTTTCCGATTGAACTTTGCTATTTGTACACTGATTTTTGACACGTCGTTTGATACTCGCTTTGTTATCAAGCGTCAGTTTGATGGAAAAACTGTTTGAAAGTTATACTGTTCAGTATGGTAATGTTACATGGTAAAGTGTAAACTAAAGTGTGTACACCATAGTGTACATGTAGCAAAGTTCTTACCGATTGAACTTCGCAATTTGTATACTGATTTTTGACATGTTCTTTGACACTTGCATTATTTTCAATTATCAATTGGATGGGAAAACTTTTTGAAATTTTAGCTGTCCAACAGGATAATATCACGTGGCAAAGTGTAAACTAAAGTCTGCACCGTAGTGTACATGTAGCAAGGTTCTTACTGATTGAACTTTACTATTTGTGCATTGATTTTTGACACGTTATTTGACACTTGCATTCTTCTCAAGTGTCAATAGGATGGCAAAACTGTTTGAAACTTAAACTGTCCAATAGTGTAATGTCACGTGGCAAAGTGTAAACTAAAGTGTACACCATAGTGTACTTGTAGTAGGGCTCTTATCGATTGAACTTTACTACTTCTACACTAATTTTTGACAGGTTGTATGACACTTGCATTGTTTATCAAGTGTCAATTGGATGGAAAAACTGTTTGAAATTTGAACTGTCTAGCAGGGTAATGTCACGTGGCAAAGTATAAACTAAAGCGTGTACACCATAGTATACATGTAATCTTACCGATTGAAGTTTGCTATTTGTACACTGATTTTTGACACATTGTTGGACACTTGCATTGTTGTTAAGTGTCAATTAAATGGTGAAACTATTCGAAATTTAAACTGTCCAACAGGGTAATGTTACGTGGCAAAGTGTAAACTAAAGTGTACATTATAGTGTACTCCTAGCAAGGTTCTTACCACTTTAACTTTGCTATTTGTACACTAATTTTTGACACGTTGTCTGACACTTGCATTGTTGCCAAGTGTCAATTAGATGGGAAAACTGTTTGAAATTTAAGCTATCCAACAGGGTAATATCACGTGGCAAAGTGTAAACTAAAGTATACACCATAGTGTACATGTTGCAAGGTTCTTACCGATTGAACTTTGCTACTTGTACACTGATTTTCGACACGTTGCTTGACACTTACATTGTTGTCAAGTGTCAAATGGATGGGAATACTATTTGAAATTTATGATGTCCAACTGTATAATGTCACGTCGTAAAGTGTAAATTAAAGCGTACACCAAAACGTAGATGTACCATGGTCCTTACCGATTGAACTTTCCTATTTGTACACTGATTTTTTTCACATTGTTTGACCCTTGCATTCTTGTCAAGTGTCAATTGGATGGCAAAATTATTTGAAACTTAAACTGTCCAACATGGTAATGTCGCCTGGCAAAATGTAAACTAAGGTGTACACCATAGTGTACATGTAGAAAGGTTCTTACGGATTGAACTTTGCTATTTCTACACTGATTTTTGACATGTTGTTTGACACTTGTATCGTTGTCTAGTGTCAATTGGATGGAAAAACTGTTTGAAATTTAAACTGTCCAATAGGATAATGTGACGTGGCAAAGTGTAAACTAAAGTGTACACTATAGTGCACATGTAGCAAGGTTCTTACCGATTGAACTTTGTTACTTGTACACTGATTTTTGAGATGTTGTTTGACACTTGTACTCTTGTCAAGTGTCAATTGGATGGCAAAATTGTTTGAAACTTCAACTGTCCAACATGGCAATATCATGTGGCAAAGTGTAAACTAAAGTGTACACCATAGTGTACTTCTAGCAGGGTTTTTACCGATTGAACTTTGCTATTTGTACACTGATTTTTGACACTTTGTTTGACACTTGTATTGTTGTCAAGTGTCAAATGGATGGAAAATCTATTTGAAATTTAAACTGTCTAGCAAGGTAATGTCACGTGGCAAAGTGTAAACTAAAGTGTGTACACCATAGTGTACATGTAACATGGTTCTTAACGATTGAAGTTTGCTATTTTTACACTAATTTTTGACACATTGTTTGACACGTGCACTATTGTGAAGTGTCAATTGGATGGGAAAATTGTTTGAAATTTACACAGTCTAGCAAGGTAATGTCACGTGGCAAAGTGTAAACTAAAGTGTGTACATCATAGTGTACATGTAGCAAGGTCCTTACCGATTTTGCACACTATTTTTTGACACATTGTTTGACACTTGCATTGTTGTCAAGTGTCAATTAGATGGGAAAAATGTTTGACATTTAAACTATCCAACAGGGTAATGTCACGTGTCAAAGTGTAAACTAAAGTGTACACCATAGTCTATATGTAGCAAGATTCTTGCCGATTGAACTTTCTTATTTGTGCATTGATTTTTGACACGATGTTTGAAACTTACATTGTTGTCAAGTGTCAATTGGATTGGAGATTTTTTTTGAAATTTAAACTATCTAATAGGGTAATGTCACATGGCAAAATGTAAAGTAACATGATACCATAGTGTACATGTAGCATGGTTCTTACCGATTCAACTTTACTATTTGTGCATAGATTTTCGATGAATTGTTTGACACTTGCATTGTTTGAAAGTGTCAATTGAATGGAAAAACTGTTAGATATTTAAACTATACAACTGGGTAATGTCACCTGGCAAAGTGTAAACTAAAGTGTACACCATAGTTTACATGTCGCAAGGTTCTTATTGATTGAACTTTGCTATTTGTACCCGAATTTTTGACACGTTGTTAAACGATTGAATTGTTCTCAAGTGTCAATTGGATAAGAAAACTATTTGAAATTTAAACTATCCAAGAGGGTAATGTCACGTGGCAAAGTGTAAACTAAAGTGTACATGTCGCAAGGTTCTTTCTGATTGAACATAGTTATTTTTACACTGATTTTAGACACATTGTTTGACACTTGCAATGTTGTCAAGTGTCAACTGGATTGGAAAACTATTTTAAATTTAAACTATCCAACAGCTTAATGTCAAGTGGTAAAGTGTAAACTAAAGTGTACACCATATTGTACATGTAGCAAGGTTCTTACCGATTCAACTCTATTATTTGTGCACAGATTTTCAACAAATTGTTTGAAACTTCCATTCTTGGCAAGTGTTAATTGGATGAAAAAACTATTTGAGATTTAAACTGTCCATCAGGGTAATGTCACGTGACAAAGTGTAAACCAAAGTGTACTCCATAGTTTGCATGTTGCAAGGTTCTTATCGATCGAACTTTGCTGTTTGTACACTGATTTTTGAAACGTTGTTTGACATTTGTATTGTTATTAGTGTCAATTGGATGGGAAAACTATTTAAAATTTAAACTGTCCAACAGGGTAATGTCACGTGGCAAAGTGTAAACTAAAGTGTAGACCATAGTGTATATGTAGCAAGGTTTTTACCGATTGAACTTTGCTATTTATGCACTGATTTTTGACACGTTGTTTGACACTTGCATTGTTGTCAGGTGACAATTAGATGGGAAAACTGTTTGAAATTTAAACTATCCAATAGGGTAATGTCACATGGCAAAGTGTACACTAAAGTGTAAACCATAGTGTATATGTAGCAAGGTTCTTACCGATTGAACTTTGCTATTTGTCCGTTGATTTTTGACACGATCTTTGACACTTACATTGTTGTCAAGTGTCAATTGGATTGGAAAATTTTTTGAAATTAAAACTATCCAATAGGGTAATGTCACGTGGCAAAGTGTAAACTGAACTGTACACCACAGTGTATATGTAGCAAGATTCTTACCAATTGAACTTTGCTATTTGTGTACTGATTTTTGACACGTTGTTTGACACTTGCATTGTTGTCAAGTGCCGATTGGATGGGAAAATTGTTTGAAACATAAACTATCCAACAGGGTAATATCACGTGACAATGTAAACTAAAATGTACACCGTAGTGTACATGTATCAAGGTTCTTACCAATTGAACTTTGCTACTTGTACACTAATTTTTCACACATTGTTTGACACTTGCATTGTTGTCGAGTGTCAAATGGATGGAAATACTATTTGAAATTTATGATGTCCAACAGGATAATGTCACGTGGTAAAGTGTAAATTAATGCGTACACCATAACGTTGATGTAGCAAGGTCCTTACTGATTGAACTTTGCTATTTGTACACTGATTTTTTTCACGATGTTTGACACTTGCATTCTTGTCAAGTGTTAATTGGATGGAAAAACTATTTGAAACTTAAACTGTCCAACATCGTAATGTCACGTGGTAAAGTGTGAACTAAGGTGTACACCATAGTGTACATGTAGAAAGGTTCTTACGGATTGAACTTTGCTATTTGTACACTAATTTTTGACATGTTGTTTGACACTTTTATTGTTGTCAAGTTTCACTTGGATGGGAAAACTATTTGAAATTTAAACTGTCCAATAGGGTAATGTGACGTGGCAAAGTGTAAACTAAAGTATACACCATAGTGTATATGTAGCAAAGTTCTTACCAATTGAAGTTTGCAATTTTTGCACTGATTTTTGACATGATGTTTGACACTTACATTGTTGTCAAGTGTATTGGATTGGGAAACTTTTTGAAATTCAAACTATCTAATAGGGTAATGTCACGTGGCAAAGTGTAAAGTGAAGTGTACACCATAGTGTATATGTAGCAAGGTTCTTACCAATTGAAGTTTGCTATTTGTGCACTGATTTTTGACACATTGTTTGACACTTGGATTGTTGTCAAGTCTCAATTGGATGGGAACAATTTGAAACTTATGCTGTACAACAGGGTAATGTCACATGGCAAAGTGTAAATTAAAGCGTACACCATAACGTACATGTAGCAAGGTCCTTACCAATTCAACTTTGCTATTTGTACACTGATTTTTGACACGTTGTTTGACACTTGCATTGTTGTCAAGTGTCAATTGGATGGGAATACTGTTTGAAACTTAAACTGTCCAATAGGGTAATGTCATGTGGCAAAGTGTAAACTAAAGCGTACATCATAGTGTACTTGTAGCAGGGTTCTTACCGATTGAACTTTGTTAATTGTACACTAATTTTTGACACGTTGTTTGACACTTGCATTGTTGTCGAGTGTCAATTGGATGGGAAAACTATTTAAAATTTAAACTGTCTAGCTGGGAAAACTGTTTGAAATTTAAACTATCTAACAGGGTAATGTCACTTGGCAAAGTGTGAATTAAAGTGTATGCCATAGTGTACATGTAGCATGGTTCTTACCAATTGAACTTTGATATTTGTACACTGATTTTTGACACGTTGTGTGACACTTGCATTGTTGTCAAGTGTCAATTGGATGGGAAAACTGTTTGAAATTTAAACTGTCCACCAGTGTAATTTTACGTGGCAAAGTGTAAACTAAAGTGTACACCATAGTATACTTGTAGCAGGGTTCTTATCGATTAAACATTGCTACTTGTACACTGATTTTTGACAGGTTGTTCGACCCTTGCATTATTGGCAAGTGTCAATGAGATGGGAAAACTGTTTGAAATTTGAACTGTCTAGCAGGCTAATGTCACGTGGCAAAGTGTATACTAAATCGTGTACATCATAGTGTTAACATGGTTCTTACCAATTGAAGTTTGCTATTTGTATACTAATTTTTGACACGTTGTTTGAAACTTGCAATGTTGTCAAGTGTCAATTAAATGGCAAAACTGTTCGAAATTTAAACTGTCCAACAGGGTAATGTTACGTGGCAAAGTGTAAACTAAAGTATACATCATAGTGTACTTGTAGCAAGGTTCTTACTACTTTAACATTGCTATTTGTACACTAATTTTTGACACGTTGTTGGACACTTGCATTCTTGTCAAGTGTCTATTGGATGGCAAAACTGTTTGAAACTTAAATTGTCCAACATGACAATGTCACGTGGCAAAGTGTAAAGTAAAGTGTACACCATAGTGTACTTATAGCAGGGTTCTTACCGATTGACCTTTGCTATTTGTACACTGATTTTCGACACATTGTTTGACACTTACATTGTTGTCAAGTGTCAATTGGATGAGAAAACTGCTTGAAATTTGAACTATCTCGCAGGGTAATGTCACTTGGCAAAGTGTAAACTAAAGTTTGTATACCATAGTGTACATGTAACATGGTTCTTACTGATTGAAGTTTGCTATTTGTACACTGATTTTCGACACATTTTTGACACTTGCATTGCTGTCAAAGTTAATTAGTTGGAAAAACTATTTGAAATTTAAACTGTCGATTAGGGTAATGTCACTTGGCAAAGTGTAAACTAAAGTGCATGCCATAGTATACATGTAGCATTGTTCTTACCGATTGAACTTTGCTATTTGTACACTGATTTTTGACACGTTGTGTGACACTTGAGTTGTTGTCAAGTGTCAAATGGATGGGAAAAGTGTTTGAAATTTAAACTGTCCAACAGGGTAATTTCACATGACAAAGTGTAAACTATAGCCTACATGTCGTAAGGTTCTTACAGATTGAACTTTGCTATTTGTACACTAATTTTTAATACATTGCTTGACACTTGAATTGTTGCCACATATCAATTGGATGGGAAAATTGTTTGAAATTTAAACTATCTAACAGGGTAATGTCAAATGGCAAAGTGTAAACTAAAGTGTACACCATTGTGTATATGTAGCAAGGTTCTTACCGACTGAACTTTCTTATTTGTACACTAATTTCTAACACGTTGTTTGACACTTACATTGTTGTTAAGTGTCAATTGGATGGGAAAACTGTTTGAAATTTAAACTGTCCAACAGGGTAATCTCTCGTGGCAAAGTATAAACTAAAGTGTAGACCATAGTATATATGTAGCAAGCTTCTTACCAGTTGAACTATGCTATTTGTGCACTAATTTTTGACACATTTTTTGACACTTACATTGTCGTCAAGTGTCAATTGGATGGGAGAACTGTTTGAAATTAAAATTGTCCGACAGGGTAATGTCACATGGCAAAGTGTAAACTAAAGTGTACACCATAGTGTATATGTAGCAAGGTTCATACCGATTGAACTCTGCTATTTGTGCACTGATTTTTGACACGATGTTTGACACTTACATTGTTGTCAAGTGTCGATTGGATTGGGAAATTTTTTGAAATTTAAACTATCCAATAGGGTAATGTCACGTGGCAAACCGATTGAACTTTGCTATTTGTTCACTGATTTTTGACACGATGTTTGACACTTGCATTGTTGTCTAGTGACAATTGGTTTGGAAATCTGTTTGAAATATAAACTGACCAACAAGGTTATGTCACGTGACAATGTATACTAAAATGTACACCATAGTGTATATGTCGTAAAGTTCTTATAGATAGAAATTTGCTTTTTGTACACTGATTTTTGACACGTTGTTTGATACTTGCATTGTTATCAAGTGTCAATTCGATGGGAAAACTGTTTTAAAGTTATGCTATCCAGTAGGGTAATGTTACATGGAAAAGTGTAAACTAATGTGTTTACACCATAGTGTACATGTAGCAAGGTTCTTACCGATTGAACTTTAAAATTCGTAAATTGATTTTTGACATGTTCTTTGAAACTTGCATTGTTTTCAAGTATCAATTGGATGGAAAAACTTTTTGAAATTTAAGTTGTCAAACAGAGTAATGTCACATGGCAATGAGTAAATTAAAGCATACACCATAAACCTTACTATTTGTACACTAATTTTTGACACATTGTTTGACACTTGCATTGTTGTCAAGTGTCAATTGGATGGGAAACTTGTTTAAATTTAAACTGTCCAATAGGGTAATGTCACGTGACAAAGTGTAAACTAAAGTGTGCACTGTAGTGTACATGTAGCAAGGTTCTTACCGATTGAACTTTGTTATTTGTACACTGATTTTTGACGCGTCGTTTGACACTTGCATTGTTGCCGAGTGTCATTTTGATGGGAATACTATTTGAAATTTAAGCTATCCAATAGGGTAATGCCACGTGGTAAAGTGTAAATTAAAGTGTACACCATAGTGTACTTGTAGCAGGGTTCCTACCGATTGAACTTTGCTATTTGTACACTGATTTCTGACATGTTGTTTGACACTTGCATTGTTGTTAAGTGTCAATTGGATGGGAAAACTATTTGAAATTTGAACTGTCTAGCTGGATAAGGTCACATGGCAAGGTGTAAACTGAAGTGGGTACACCATAGTTTACATGTAACATGGTTCTTACCGATTGAAGTTTGCTATTTGTACACTAATTTTTGACTCATTTTTTGACACTTGCATTATTGTCAAGGGTCAATTGGATGGGAATACTATTTGAAATTTAAACTGTCTAACTGGGTAATGTCACTTGGCAAAGTGTAAACTAAAGTGTATGCTATAGAGTACATGTAGCATGGTTATTACCGATTGAACTTTGCTATTTGTACACTAATTTTGACACGTTGTGTGACAGTTAAGTGGTTGTCATGTGTCAATTGGATGGGAAAACTGTTTTAAATTTAAACTGTCCAATAGGGTAATGTCACGTGGTAAAGTGTAGATTAAAGTGTTCACCATAGTGTACATGTCACAAGATTCTTACCGAATGAACTTTCGAATTTGTACACCGTTTTTTGATACGTTGTTTGACACTTGCATTGTTGTCCAAGTGTCAATTGGATGGGAAAATTGCTTGAAATTTGAACTATCTAGCAAGGTAATGTCACGTGGCAATGTGTAAACTAAAGTTTGTACACCATAGTGTACATGTAACTTGGTTCTCACTGATTGAAGTTTGCTATTTGTACACTGATTTTCGACATGTTTTTGACACTTGCATTGTTGTCAAAGTCAATTGGTTGGAAAAACTGTTTGAAATTTAAATTGTCCATTAGGGTAATGTCACTTGGCAAAGTGTATGCCATATTACACATGGAGCATTGTTCTTACCGATTGAACTTTGCCATTTGTACATTGATTTTTGACACATTGTGTGACACTTGAGTTGTTGTCAAGTGTCAAATAGATGGGAAAACTGTTTGAAATTTAAACTATCCAACAGGGTAATATTACGCGGCAAAGTGTAAACTAAAGTGTACATCATAGTGTACTTGTAGCAAGGTTCTTACAACTTTAACTTTGCTATTTGTACACTAATTTTTGACACATTGTCCAACACTTGCATTCTTGTCAAGTGTCAATTGGATGGTAAAACTGTTTGAAACTTAAATTGTCCAACATCATAATGTCACGTGAGAAAGTGTAAACTAAAGTGTACACCATAGTGTACTTGTAGCAGGGTTCTTACCGATTGAACTTTGCTGTTTGTACACTAATTTTCGACACGTTGTTTGACACTTGCATTGTTGTCAAGTGTCAATTAGATGGGAAAACTACTTGAAATTTGAACTATCTAGCAGGGTAATGTCACGTGGCAAACTGTAAACTAAAGTTTGTACACCATAGTGTACATGTAACATGGTTCTTACTAATTGAAGTTTTACTATTTGTACACTGATTTTTGACACATTTTTTGACACTGGCTTTGTTGTCAAAGTCAATTGGTTGGGAAAACTGTTTGAAATTTGAACTGTCCATTAGGGTAATGTCACTTGGCAAAGTGTAAACTAAAGTATATGCCACAATATACATGCAGCAAGGTTCTTACCGATTGAACTTTTCTATTTGTACACCGATTTTTGACACGTTGTGCGACACTTGAGTTGTTGTCAAGTGTCAAATGTATGGGAAAATTGTTTGAAATTTAAACTGCCCAACAGGGTAATTTCACGTGGCAAAGTGTAAACTAAATTGTACACTATAGTGTACATGTCGCAAGGTTCATACCAATTGAACTTTGCTATTTGTGCACTAATTTTTGATACGTTGTTTGACAATTGAATTGCTGTCAAGAGTCAATTGGATGGGAAATTTTTTTGAAATTTAAACTGTCCAACATGGTAATGTCACGTGGCAAAGAGTAAACTAAAGTGTACACCATAGTGTACATGTAGCAAGGTTCTTACCCACTGAACTTTGCTATTTGTACACTGCTTTTTGGCATGTTGTTTCACACTTGCATTATTGTCAAGTGTCAATTGGATGGGAAAACTGTTTGAAATTTAAACTGTCCAACAGGGTAATGTCACGTGGCAAAGTTTAAACTAAAGTGTACACCATAGTGTATATGTAGCAAGGTTCTTACCGATTGAACTTTGCTATTTGTGCACTGATTTTTGACACAATGTTTGATGCTTACATTGTTGTCAAGTGTCAATTGGATTGGAAAACTATTTGAAATATAAACTGTCCAACACGTAATGTCACGTGACAGTGTAAACTAAAATGTACACCATATTGTACATGTCGCAAGGTTCTAACCGATTTTTGAGCCGTTGTTTGACACTTGCATTGTTATCAAGTGTCAATTGGATATAAATACTGTTTGAAATTTAAGCTGTTCGATAGGGTAATGTCACGTAGCAAAGTGTAAATTAAAGCGTACACCAGAATGACATGTAGCAAGGTACTTACCGATCAATCTTTGCTACTTGTACACTAATTTTTGACACGTTGTTTGACACTTGCACTGTTGACAAGTGTTAATTGGATGGGATAACTGTTTGAAATTTAAACTGTCCCATAGGATAATGTCACTTGACAAAGTGTAAACTAAATTATATACCATAGTGTACACGTAGCAAGGTACTTACTGATTGAACTTTGCTATTTGTACACTGACTTTTGACACATTGTTTGACACTTGTATTGTTGTCAAGTGTCAATCAGATGGGAATATTGTAGCTCTCCAATAGGGTAATGTCATGTGGCAAAGTATAAATTAAAGCGTGTACCATAACGTACATGTAACAAGGTCCTTATTGATTGAACTTTGCTATTTGTACACTGATTTTTGACACGTTTTTTTACGCTTGCATTGTTGTCAATGTCAATTGGATGAGAAAACTGTTTGAAATTTAAACAGTCCAACAGTGTAATGTCACTTGGAAAATTGTAAACTAATGTGTATGCCATAGTGTACATGTCACAAGGTTATTACTGATTGAACTTAGCTATTTGTACACTGATTCTTGACACGTTGTTTGACACTTGCACTGTTGTCAAGTGTCAATTAGATGGGAAAACTATTTGAAATTTAAGCTGTTCAACTGGGTAACGTCACGTGGCAAAGTGTAAACTAAAGTGTACACCATAGTATATACGTAGCAAGGTCCTTACCGATTGAACTTTGGTATTTGTACACTGATTTTTGATGAGTTGTTTGACACTTGCATTGTTGACAATTGTCAATTGGATGGAAAAAATGTTTGAAATTTAAACTATCCAGCAGGGTAATGTCATGTGGCAAAGTGTAAACTAAAGTGTACACTATTGTGTACAGGTTGCAAAGTTCTTACTGATTGAACTTAGCTATTTGTACACTGATTTTAGACACGATGTTTGACACTTGCATTGTTGTCAAGTGTTAATTGGATGGCAAAATTATTTGAATTTTAAACTGTCTGGTAGGGTAAGGTCACGTGGTAAAGTGTAAACTGAAGTGTGTCCACCATTGTGTACATATAACATGGTTCTTACCGATTGAAGTTTGCCATTTGTACACTGATTTTTGACTAATTTTTTGACACTTGGATCGTTGTCAGGGTCAATTGGATGGAAAAACTATTTGAAATTTAAACTGTCTAATAGGGTAATGTCACTTGGCCAAGTGTAAAATAAAGTGTATGTCATAGTGTACATGTAGCATGGTTCTTACCGATTGAACTTTGCTATTTGTACACCAATTTTTGACACGTTGTGTGACACTTGAGTTGTTGTCAAGTGTCAATTGAATGGGAAATCTGTTTGAAATTTAAACTGTCCAACAGGGTAATGTCACATGGTAAAGTATAAACTAAAGTGTAAACCATAGTCGCAAGATTCTTACCGATTGAACTTTGCTATTTGTACACTGATTTTTGATATGTTGTTTGATACCTGCATTGTTACCAAGTGTCAATTGGGTGGGAAAACTATTTGAAATTTAAATTGTCCAACAGGGTAATGTCACGTGGCAAAGTACAAAACAAAAGTGTACAACATAGTGTACATGTCGCAAAGTTCTTACCGATTGAACATTGAAATTTAAATTGTCCAACAGGGTAATGTCACGTGGCAAAGTGCAAAATAAAAGTGTACACCATAGTGTACATGTCGCAAAGTTCTTACTGATTGAGCATTGCTATTTGTACACAGATTTTTAAAACTTTTTTTACACTTGCATTGTTGTCAAGTGTCGATTGGATGGGAAAATTGTTTGAAATTTAAACTATCCAACAAGGTAACGTCTCGTGGGAACGTGTAAACTAAGGTGTACACCATAGTTTACATCTAGAAAGGTTCTTACGGATTGAAGTTTGCTATTTGTACGCTAATTTTTGAAACTTTTTTTTACACTTGCATTCTTGTCAAGGTCAATTGGATGGGAAAACTGTTTGAAATTTAAACTGTCCAACAGGGTAATGTCACTTGGCAAATTGTAAACTAATGTGTATGCCATAGTGTACATGTCGCCTGGTTCTTACCGATTGAACTTTGCTATTTGTACACTGATTTTTGATACATTGTGTGACACTTTAGTTGTTGTCAAGTGTCAATTAGATGGAAAAATTGTTTGAAATTTAAACTGTCCAGCAGTGTAATGCCATGTTGCAAAGTGTAAACTAAAGTTTACACCACAATGTATATGTAAAAAGGTTCTTTCTAACTGAACTTTGCATTTTGTAAACTGATTTTTGACATCTTCTTTGACACTTACATTGTTTTCAAGTATCAATTGGATGGGAAACTTTTTGAAATTTGAACGCTAATTTTTGACACGTTTTTTTACACTTGCATTGTTGTCAATGTCAATTGGATGGGAAAACTGTTTGAATTTTAAACAGTCCAACAGTGTAATGTCACTTGGCAAATTGTAAACTAATGTGTATGCCATAGCGTACATGTCACAAGGTTATTACTGATTGAACTTAGCTATTTGTACACTGATTCTTGACACGTTGTTTGACACTTGCACTGTTGTCAAGTGTCAATTGGATGGAAAAACTGTTTGAAATTTAAACTGTCCAGTAGGGTATTGTCACGTGGCAAAGTGCAATGTACACCATAGTGTACATGTCGCAAGGTTCTTACTGACTGAACTTAGCTATTTGTACACTAATTTTAGACACGTTGTTTGTCACTTGCATTGTTGTCAAGTGTCAATTGGATTGGAAAACTATTTTAAATTTAAACTATCCAACATGGTAATGTCATATGGCAAAGTGTAAACTAAAGTGTACACCATAGTGTACATGTAGCAAGGTCCTTACCGATTGAACTTTATTATTTGTACACTGATTTTTGACACATTGTTTGATGCTTGCATTGTTGCCAGGTGTCAATTGGATGGGAAAACGATTTGAAATTAAAACTGTCCATTGGGGTAATATCACGTAACAAAGTGTAAACCAAAGTGTACTCCATAGTTTACATGACGCAAGGGTCTTATCGATTGAACTTTGCTATTTGTGCACTGATTTTTATCACATTGCTTGACACTTGTACTGTTGTCAAGTATCATTTGGATGGGAAAACTATTTGAAATTTAAACTATCCAACAGGGTAATGTCACGTGGCAAAGGGTAAACTAAGTGTACACCATAGTGTATATGTGGCAAGGTTCTTACCGATTGAACTTTGCTATTTGTGCACTGATTTTTGACACTTGCAATTTCATCAAGTGTCAATTGGATGGGAAAACTATTTGAAATTTAAACTATCCAATAGGGTAATGTCACGTGGCAAAGTGTAAACTAAAGTGTACACCATAGTGTATATGTTGTAAGGTTCTTACCGATTGAACTTTACTATTTGTGCACTGATTTTTGTCACGATCTTTGACACGTACATTGTTGTTAAGTGTAAATTGGATTAGAAAACTATTTGAAATTTAAACTGTCCAATCGGGTAATGTCACGTGGGAAAGTGTAAACTAAAGTATACGTCATAGTTTACATGTCGCAAAGTTCTTACCGATAGAACTTTGCTATTTGTACACTGATTTTTGACACGTTGTTTGATGCTTGCACGGTTATCAAGTGTCAATTCAATGGGAAAGCTGTTTGAAAGTTATATTGTCCGATAGGGAAATGTCACGTGGAAAAGTGTAAACTAAAGTGTGTACACCATAGTGTAAATGTAGCAAGGTTCTTACCGATTGAACTTTGCAATTTGTACACTGATTTTTGACATGTTCTTTAACACTTACATTGTTTTCAAGTATCAATTGGATGGTAAAAATTTTTGTAACTTAAGCTGTCCAATAGGGAAATGTTAAATGGCAAAGAGTAACTTAAAACGTATACCACAGTGTACGCGTGGCAAGGTCCTTACTGATTGAACTTTACTATTTGTACATTGATTTTTGACATTTACATTGTTGTCAAGTGTTAATTGGATGGAAAAATTAGTTGAAATTTAAACTGTCCAATAGGGTAATGTCACGTGGGAAAGTGTAAACTAAAGTGTGCAGCATAGTGTACATGTAGCAAGCTTCTTATCGATTGAAATTTGCTATTTGTGTACGGATTTTTGACACGTTGTTCGACACTTACTTTTCGTGGAGTGTCAATTGGGTGGGAATACTGTTTAAAATTTAAGCTGTCCAATAGGGTAATGCCACGTGGCAAAGTGTAAATTAAAGCGTACACCATAACGTACATGTAGAAAGGTCCTTACCGATTGAACTTTTGTATTTGTACACTGATTTTTGACACGTTGTTTGATACTTGCATTCTTGTCAACGGTCAATTGGATGGCAAAATTGTTTGAAATTTAAACTGTCCAATAGGGTAATGTCACGTGGCAAAGTGTAAACTAAAGTGTACACCATAGTGTACTTGTAGCAAGGTTCTTACCGATTGAATTTTGTCATTTTTACACTAGATTTTGACATGTTGTTTGACACTTGTGTTGTTGAGCTATTTGAAATTTAAACTGTCTAGCAGGGTAAGGTCACATGACCATGTGTAAACTGAGTGTGTACACCATAGTGTACATGTAACATGGTTCTTGTCGATTGAAGTTTACAATTTGTAAACTAATTTTTTATTCATTTTCTAACACTTGCATTGTTATCAAGGTTCAATTGGATGGGAAAACTGTTTGAAATTTAAACTATCCAATAGGGTAATGTCACTTGGCGAAGTGTAAACTAAAGTGTATGTCATAGTGTACATGTAGCGTGGTTCTTACCGATTGAACTTTACTATTTGTACACTGATTTTTAACACGTTCGGTGACACTTGAGTTGTTATCAAGTGTCAATTGGATGGGAAAACTGTTTGAAATTTAAACTGTCCAACAGGATAATATCACGTGGCAAAGTGCAAACTAAAGTGTACACCATAGTGTACATGCCGCAAGGTTCTTACCGAATGAACTTTGCTATTTGTACACTGATTTTTGATACGTTGTATGACACTTGCATTGCTGCCAAGTTTCAATTAGATGAGAAACCTACTTCAAATTTAAACTGTCCAACAGGGTAATGTCACGTGGCAAAGTGTAAACTAAGCTGTACACAGTAGTGTACATGTAGCAAAGTCTTTATTGATTGAACTTTGCTATTTGTACACTGATTTTTAACGTGTTATTTGACACTTGCATTGTTGACAAGTGTTAAAAGGATGGGAAAACTACTTCAAATTTTACATGTCCAACAGGGTAATGTCACGTGGAAAAGTGAAAACTAAAGTGCACACCATAGTGTACATGCAGCAAGTTCCTTATTGATAGAACTTTGCTATTTGTACGCTGATTTTTGACACGTTGTCTGACACTTGCATTGTTGACAAGTGTTAATTGGATGAAAAAACTGTCTGAAGTTTAAACTGTCCAACAGGGAAATGTCACGTAGTAAAGTGTAAACTAAAGTGCACACCATAGTGTACATGTCACAAGGATCTTACTGATTGAACTTTGCTATTCGTACAGTGATTTTTGACACATTATTTGACACTTCCATTATTGCCAACTATCAATTGGATGGAAAAACTGTTTGAAATTTAAGCTGTCCAACAGAGTAATGTCACGTGGCAAAGTGTAAACAAAAGTGTACGCCGTAGTGTACATATCGCAAAGTTCTTGCCGATTGAACTTTGCTATTTGTACATTGATTTTTGACACGTTATTTGACACTTGAATTGTTGTCAGGAGTTAATTGGATGGGAAAACTATTTGAAATTTAAACTGTCCAACATGGTAATGTCACGTGGCAAAGTGTAAACAAAAGTGTACACCATAGTGTACATGTAGTAAGGTTCTTATGGATTGAACTTTACTATTTGTGCACTGATTTTTGACACGTTGTTTGACACTTGCATTGTTGTCAAGTGTCAATTGGATGGGAATACTATTTGAAATTTAAGCTGTCGAACAAGGTAATGTCACGTGGCAAAGTGTAAATTAAAGTGTACTTGTAGCAAGGTCTTTATTGATTGAACTTTGCTATTTGTAAACTGATTTTTGACACGTTGTTTGCCACTTGCATTGTTGACAAGTGTAAACATGATGGGAAAACTGCTTCAAATTTTAACTGTCCAACAGGGTAATGTCACGTGGCAAAGTGTACACGGTAGTGTACATGTACTAAGGTCCTTACTGATTGAACTGTGCTATTTGTACACCGATTTTTGACACGTTTTTTGACACTTGCATTGTTGATAAGTGTCAATTGGATGAAAAAGCTGTTTGAAATTTAAACTGTCCAACAAGGAAATGTCACGTGGTAAAGTGTAAACTAAAGTGTACACCATAGTGTATATGTCGCAAGGTTCTTACCGATTGAACTTTGCTATTTGTACACTGATTTTTGACACATTGTTTGACACTTGCATTGTTGTCAAGTGCCAATTGGATGGGAAAACTATTTGAAATTTAAGTTGTCCAACAGAGTAATGTCACGTGGCAAAGTTTAAACTAAAGTGTACGCCGTAGTGTACACATCACAAAGTTCTTGTCGATTGAACTTTGCTATTTGTACACTGATTTTTAACACATTGTTTGACACTTGCATTGTTGTCAATAGTTAATTGGTTGGGAAAACTATTTGAAATTTAAACTGTGCGACAGGGTAATGTCACATGGTAAAGGGTAAACTAAAGTGTGCCCCATAGTGTATATGTACCAAGGTTCTTACCGATTGAACTTTTCTATTTGTACACTGATTTTTGACACGTTGTTTGACACTTGCATTATTGCCAACTGTCAATTGAATGGTAATACTGTTTGAAATTTAAGCTGCCCAACAGGGTATTGCCACGTGGCAAAGTGTAAATTAAAGTGTATATGTAGCAAGGTCCTTACCGATTGAACTTTCCTATTTGTATACTGATTTTTGACACGTTGTTTGACATTTGCATTGTTGTCAAATGTCCATTGGATGGGAACACTGTTTCAAATTTAAACTATCCAACGAGTTAACATTACGTGGCAAAGTGTAAACTAAGGTGTACACCGTAGTGTACATGTAGAAAGGTTCTCAAGGATTGAACTTTGCTATTTGTACACTAATTTTGGAGAAGTTGTTTGACACCTGCATTGTTGTTAAGTGTTAACTAGATGGGAAAACTGTTTGAAATTCAAAATGTCTAACTGGGTAATGTCACATGGGAAAGTGTAAACTAAAGTGTACATGTAGGAAGGTCCATACCGATTGAGCTTTCCTATTTGTACACTGATTTTTGACAAGTTGTTTGACACTTGCATTGTTGGCAAGTTTCAATCCAATGGAAAAACTCTTTGAAATTTAAACTGTCCAACAGGAAAATGTCACGTGGCAAAATGTAAACTAAAGTGTACATCATAGTGTACATGTCGCAATGTTCTTGCCGATTGAACTTTGCTATTTGTACACTGATTTTCCCCACATTGTTTGATACTTGCATTGTAGTCAAGTGTCGATTGGATGGGAAAAATGTTTGAAATTTAAGATGTCGAACAGGGTATTGTCATGTGGCAAAGTGTAAATTAAAGTGTATACCATAGTGTACATGTAACGAGTTTTTGACCGATTGAACTTTGCTATTTCTACAATGAATATGGACACGTTGTTTGACACTTATATTGGGTTCAAGTGTCAATTGGATGGAAAAACTATTTGAAATTTAAACTATCCAATAGGGTAATTCCAAGTGGCAAAGTGTAAACGAAAGTGTAAACTATAGAGTATATGGCGTAATGTCCTTACCAATTGAAATTTGCTATTTGTACAATGATTTTTAACGTATTGGTTGACACTTGCATTGTTGTCAAGTGTCAATTGGATGGAAAAAACCGTTTGAAATTAAAATTGTCCTGCAGGGTAATGTCACGTGGCAAAGTATAAACTAAAGTGTACACTTTAGTGTACATGCCGCATGGTTCTTACCGACAGAACTTTGCTATTTGTACACCAATTTTTGACACATTGTTTGACACTTGTATTGTTGTCAAGTGTCAATTGGATGGAAAAATTATTTGAAATTTAACCTGTCCAGCAGGCTAATGTCACGTGGCAAAGTGTAAACTAAAGTGCGCACCATAGTGTACACGTCGCAAGGTTCTTACCGATTGAACTTTGCTATTTGTACACTTATTTTTGACATGTTGTTTGACACTTGCATTTTTGTCAAGTGCCAATTGGATGGGAAAACTATTTGAAATTTAAACTGTCCAACAGGGTAATGTCACGTGGTAAATTGTAAACTAAAATGTACATTATAGTGTACATGTCGCAAGGTTCTTACCGATTGAACTTTTCTATTTGTACCCTGATTTTTGACACGTTGTTTAACACTTGCATTGTTTTCAAGTGTCAATTGGATGGGAAAACTATTTGAAATTTAAACTGTCCAAGAAGGTAATGTCACGTTTTAAAGTGTACACCATAGTGTACATGAGGCAAGTTTCTTACTGATTGAACATTGCTATTTGTGCCCTAATTTTTAACACGTTGTTTGACACTTGCATTGTTGTCAAGTGTCGATTGGATGGGAAAACTGTTTGAAATTTAAACTATCCAACAAGGTAAAGTCTCGTGGCAAAGTGTAAACTAAGGTGTACACCATAGTTTACATCTAGAAAGGTTCTTACGGATTGAAGTTTGCTATTTGTACGCTGATTTTTGAAACTTTTTTTACACTTGCAATGTTGTCAAGGTTAATTAGATGGTAAAACTATTTGAAATTTAAACTGTCCAACTTGGTAATATCACTTGGCAAAGTGTAAACTAATGTGTATGCCATAGTGTACAGGTAGCCTGGTTCTTATCGATTGAACTTTGTTATTTGTACACTGATTTTTGACACATTGTGCGACACTTTAGTTGTTATCAAGTATCAATTGGATGGAAAAATTGTTTGAAATTTAAACTGTCCAACAGTGTAATGCCATGTGGCAAAGTGTAAACTAATGTTTACACCATAGTGTATGTGTAAAAAGCTTCTTTCTAATTGAACTTTGCATTTTGTAAACTGATTTTTGACATGTTCTTCGTCACTTGCATTGTTTTCAAGTATCAATTGGATGGGAAACTTTTTGAAATTTGTACACTGATTTTTGACATGTTCTTTGAAGTTTGCTATTTGTACACTGATTTTTGACATGTTTTTTCACACTTGCATTGTTGTCAATGTCAATTGGATGGGAAAACTGTTTGAAATTTAAACAGTCCAACAGTGTAATGTCACTTGGCAAAGTGTAAACTAATGTGTATGCCATAGTGTACATGTCGCAAGGTTATTACTGATTGAACTTAGCTATTTGTACACTGATTCTTGACACGTTGTTTGATACATTCACTATTGTCAAGTGCCAATTGGATGGAAAAACTGTTTGAAATTTAAACTGTCTAGCAAGGTATTGTCACGTGGCAAAGTGCAATGTACACCATAATGTACATGTTGCAAAGTTCTTATAGACTAAACTTAGCTATTTGTACACTAATTTTAGACACGTTGTTTGTCACTTGCATTGTTGTCAAGTGTCAATTGGATTGGAAAACTATTTTAAATTTAAACTATCCAACATGGTAATGTCATATGGCAAAGTGTAAACTAAAGTGTACACCATAGTGTACATGTAGCAAGGTCCTTACCGATTGAACTTTATTATTTGTACACTGATTTTTGACACATTGTTTGATGCTTGCATTGTTGCCAGGTGTCAATTGGATGGGAAAACTATTTGAAATTAAAACTGTCCGTCGGGGTAATATCATGTAACAAAGTGTAAACCAAAGTGTACTCCACAGTTTACATGACGCAAGGGTCATATCGATTGAATTTTGCTATTTGTGCACTGATTTCTATCACATTGTTTGACACTTGTATTGTTGTCAAGTGTCATTTGGATGGGAAAATTATTTGAAATTTAAACTGTCCAACAGGATAATGTCACGTGGCATAGGGTAAACTAAGTGTACAACATAGTGTATATGTGGCAAGGTTCTTACCGATTGAACTTTGCTATTTGTGCACTGATTTTTGACACTTGCAATGTCATCAAGTGTCAATTGGATGGAAAAACTATTTGAAATTTAAACTATCCAACAGGGTAATGTCACGTGGCAAAGTGTAAACTAAAGTGTACACCATAGTGTATATGTAGTAAGGTTCTTACCGATTGAACTTTGCTATTTGTACATTGATTTTTGACACAATCTTTGACATGTACATTGTTGTCAAGTGTAAATTGGATTAGAAAACTATTTGAAATTTAAACTGTCCAATCAGGTAATGTCACCTGAGAAAGTGTAAACTAAAGTATACGTCATAGTGTACATGTGGCAAAGTTATTACCGATAGAACTTTGCTATTTGTACACTAATTTTTGACACGTTGTTTGATGCTTGCATGGTTATCAAGTGTCAATTCGATGGGAAAATTGTTTGAAATTTATATTGTCTGATAGGGAAATGTCACGTGAAAAAGTGTAAACTAAAGTGTGTACACCATAGTGTAATTGTAGCAAGGTTCTTACCGATTGAAATTTGCAATTTGTACGCTGGTTTTTGACATGCCCTTTGACACTTACATTGTTTTCAAGTATCAATTGGATGGTAAAACTTTTTGTAACTTAAGATGTCCAACAGGATAATGTTAAATGGCATAGAGTAAATTAAAGCGTAGACCATAGTGTACGTGTGGCAAGGTCCTTACCGATTGAACTTTACTACTTGTACACTGATTTTTGACATTTGCATTGTTGTCAAGTGTCAATTGGATGGGAAAATTGGTTGAAATTTAAACTGTCCAATAGGGTAATGTCATGTGGCAAAGTGTAAACTAAAGTGTGCACCATAGTGTACATGTAGCAAGCTTCTTACCGATTGAAATTTGCTATTTGTGTACTGATTTTTGACACGTTGTTTGACACTTACATTGTCATCGAGTGTCAATTTGATGGGAATACTGTTTGAAATTTAAGCTGTCCAACTAGATAATGCCACGTGGCAAAGTGTAAATTAAAGCGTACACCATAACGTACATGTAGCAAGGTCCTTACCGATTGAACTTTGGTATTTGTACATTGATTTTTGACACGTTGTTTGACACTTGCATTCTTGTCAAGGGTCAATTAGATGACAAAACTGTTTGAAATTTAAATTGTCCAACAAGGTAATGTCACGTGGCAAAGTGTAAACTAAAGTGTGCACCATAGTGTACTTGTAGCAGGGTTCTTACCGATTGAATTTTGTCATTTTTACACTAGTTTTTGACACGTTGTTTGACACTTGTGTTGTTGTCAAGTGTCAACTGGTTGGGAAAACTATTTGAAATTTAAACTGCCTACCAGGGTAAGGTCACATGACCATGTGTAAACTGAAGTGTGTACACCATAGTGTACAAGTAACATGGTTCTTGTTGATTGAAGTTTGCAATTTGTAAACTAATTTTTTATTCATTTTTTAACACTTGCATTGTTATCAAGGTTCGATTGGATGGGAAAACTGTTTGAAATTTAAACTGTCTAATAGGGTAATGTCACTTGGCGAAGTGTAAACTAAAGTGTATGTCATAGTGTACATGTAGCGTGGTTTTTACTGATTGAACTTTACTATTTGTACGCTGATTTTTAACACGTTGGGTAACACTTGAGTTGTTGTCAAGTGTCAATTGGATGGGAAAACTGTTTGAAATTTAAACTGTCCAACAGGATAATATCACATGGCAAAGTGTAAACAAAAGTGTACACCATAGTGTACATGCCGCAAGGTTCTTACCGAATGAACTTTGCTATTTGTACACTGATTTTTGATACGTTGTATGACACTTGCATTGTTGCCAAGTGTCAATTAGATGAGAAAACTACTTCAAATTTAAACTGTCCAACAGGGTAATGTCACGTGGCAAAGTGTAAACTAACCTGTACACAGTCGTGTACATGTAGCAAGGTCCTTATTGATTGAACTTTGCTATTTGTACACTGATTTTTGACACGTTATTTGACACTTGCATTGTTGACAAGTGTTAACAGGATGGGAAAACTACTTCAAATTTTACCTATCCAATAGGGTAATGTCACGTGGCAAAGTGAAAACTAAAGTGCACACCATAGTGTACATGCAGCAAGGTCCTTATTGATTGAACTTTGCTATTTGTACACTGATTTTTGACACATTGTTTGACACTTGCATTGTTGACAAGTGTTAATTGGATGAAAAACTATTTGAAATTTAAACTGTCCAACAGGGAAATGTCACCTGGCAAAGTGTAAACTAAAGTGTACACCATAGTGTACATGTCGCAAGGATCTTACTGATTGAACTTTGGTATTCGTACACTGATTTCTGACACATTATTTGACACTTCCATTGTTGTCAACTATCAATTGGATGGAAAAACTATTTGAAATTTAAGCTGTCCAATAGAGTAATGTCACGTGGCAAAGTGTAAACAAAAGTGTACGCTGTAGTGTACATATAGCAAAGTTCTTGCCGATTGAACTTTGATATTTGTACATTGATTTTTGACACGTTGTTTGACACTTGCATTGTTGTCAAGAGTTAATTGGATGGGAAAACTATTTGAAATTTAAACTATCCAACAGGGTAATGTCACGTGGCAAAGTGTAAACTAAAGTGTACACCATAGTGTACATGTAGTAAGGTTCTTACGGATTGAACTTCACTATTTGTACACTGATTTTTGACACGTTGTTTGACACTTGCATTGTTGTCAAGTGTCAATTGGATGTGAATACTGTTTGAAATTTAAGTTGTCCAACAAGGTAATGTCACGTGGCAAAGTGTAAATTAAAGTGTACATGTAGCAAGGTTCTTATTGATTGAACTTTGCTATTAGTACACTGATTTTTGACACGTTGTTTGCTACTTGCATTGTTGACAAGTGTAAACATGATTGGAAAATAGCTTCAAATTTTAACTGTCCAACAGGGTAATGTCACGTGGCAAAGTGTAAACTAAAGTGTACACCGTAGTGTACATGTACTAAGGTCCTTATTGATTGAACTTTGCTATTTGTACACCGATTTTTGACACATTTTTTAACACTTACGTTGTTGATAAGTGTCAGTTGGATGAAAAAGCTGTTTGAAATTTAAACTGTCCAACAGGAAAATGTCACGTGGCAAAGTGTAAACTAAAGTGTACACCATAGTTTATATGTCGCAAGGTTCTTACCGATTGAACTTTGCTATTCGTACACTGGTTTTTGACATATTGTTTGACACTTGCATTGTTGTCAATTGCCAACTGGATGGGAAAACTGTTTGAAATTTAAGCTGTCCAACAGAGTAATGTCACGTGGCAAAGTTTAAACTAAAGTGTACGCCGTAGTGTACATATCACAATGTTCTTGTCGATTGAACTTTGCTATTTGTACACTAATTTTTAACACATTGTTTGACATTTGCATTGTTGTCAATAGTTAATTGGTTGGGAAAACTATTTGAAATTTAAACTGTCCGACAGGGTAATGTCACATGGCAAAGTGTAAACTAAAGTGTACACCATAGTGTATATGTACCAAGGTTCTTACCGATTGAACTTTGCTATTTGTACACTGATTTTTGACACGTTGTTTGACACTTGCATTGTTGTCAATTGTCAATTGGATTGTAATACTGCCTGAAATTTAAGCTGTCCAACAGGGTATTGCCACGTGGCAAAATGTAAATTAAAGTGTACATGTAGCAAGGTCTTTACCGATTGAACTTTGCTATTTGTATACTGATTTTTGACACATTGTTTGACATTTGCATTGTTGTCAAGTATCTGTTGGATGGGAAAACTATTTCAAATTTAAACTATCCAACAAGGTAACATTACGTGACAAAGTGTAAACTAAGGTGTACACCGTAGTGTACATGTAGAAAGGTTCTTATGGATTGAACTTTGCTATGTGTACACTAATTTTGGACAAGTTGTTTGACACCTGCATTGTTGTTAAGTGTCAACTAGATGGGAAAACTATTTGAAATTCAAAATCTCTAACTAGGTAATGTCACATGGGAAAGTGTAAACTAAAGTGTACGCCATAGTGTACATGTAGCAAGGTCCATACCGATTGAGTTTTGCTATTTGTACACTGATTTTTGACAAGTTGTTTGACACTTGCATTGTTGATATTTCAATTCAATGGAAAAACTCTTTGAAATTTAAACTGTCCAATAGGGAAATGTCACATGGCAAAATGTAAACTAAAGTGTACACCATAGTGTACATGTCGCAAGGTTCTTGTCGATTGAACTTTGCTATTTGTACACTGATTTTCCCCACATTGTTTGATACTTACATTATAGTCAAGTGTCGATTGGATGGAAAAACTGTTTGAAATTTAAGATGCCGAACACGGTATTGTCATGTGGCAAAGTGTAAATTAAAGTGTACACCTTAGTGTACATGTAACAAGTTTTTGACCGATTGAACTTTGCTATTTCTACAATGATTATTGACACGTTGTTTGACACTTACATTGTGTTCAAGTGTCAATTGGATGGAAAAACTATTTGAAATTTAAACTATCAAACAGGGTAATGTCACGTGACAAAGTATAAACTAAAATTTACACTATAGTGTACATGTCGCATGGTTCTTACCGATTGAACTTTGCTATTTGTACACTGATTTTTGACACTTTGTTTGACACTTGCATTGTTGTTAGGTGTCAATAGGGTGGGAAAACTATTTGAAATTTAAACTGTACAACAAGGTAATGTCACGTGGCAAAGTGTAAACTAAAGTGTACACCATAGTGTACATGTGGCTAGGTCCTTATCCATTGAACTTTGTTGTTTGTGCACTTATTTTTCGTAATTTGTTTGACACTTGCATTGTTGTCAAGTGTCAATTGGATGGGAAAACTGTTTGAAATTTTACTTGTCCAACAGGGTAATGTCTCGTGGCAAAGTGTAAACTATAGTGTACACCATAGTGTACATGATGCAAGTTTCTTACTAACTGAACATTGCTATTTGTGCACTAATTTTTGACACGTTGTTTGACACTTGCATTGTTGTCAAGTGCCGATTTGATGGGAAAACTGCTTCAAATTTAAACTGTCCTACAGGGAAATGTCACGTGGCAAAGTGTAAACTAAAGTGTACACCGTAGTGTTCATGTAGCCAGGTCCTTATTGATTGAAATTTGCTATTCATACACTGATTTTTGACACATTGTTTAACACTTGCATTGTTGAAAAGTGTCAATTGGATAAAAAAAATTGTTTGAAATTTAAACTGTCCAACAGGGAAATGTCACGTGGCAAAGTGTAAACTAAAGTGTACACCATAGTGTACATGTCGTAGGGTTCTTACTGATTGAACTTTGCTATTCGTACAATGAGTTTTAACACATTGTTTGACACTTGCATTGTTGTCAAGTGTCGACTAGATGGGAAAACTATTTGAAATTTAAGTTGTCCAATAGGGTAATGTCACGTGGAAAAGTGTTAACTAAAGTGTACACCATAGTGTACATGTGGCAAGGTAGTTATCCATTGAACTTTGCTATTTGAGCACTGATTTTTGGCACGTTGTTTGACACTTGCATTGTTGTCAAGTGTCAATTGGATGGAAAAATTGTTTGAAATTTAAACTATCCAATAGGGTAATGTCATGTGGCAAAGTGTAAACTAAAGTGTATACAATAGTGTACATGTACCAAGTTTCTTACCAATTGAACTTTCCTATTTGTACACTGATTTTTGACACGTTGTTTGACACTTGCATTGTTGTCAAGTATTAATTGGATGGGAAAACCATTTGAAATTTAAACTGTCCAACAGGGAAATGTCACGTGGCAAAGTGTAAACTAATGTGTACACCAAAGTGTACATGTAGCAAGGTCCTTATCGATTGAACTTTACAATTTGTACACAAATTTTTGACACGTTGTTTGACACTTGTATAGTTGTCAAGTGTCAATTGGATGGAAAAACTGTTTGAAATTTAAACTTTTCGGTAGGGTAATGTCACGTGGCAAAGTGTAAACTAAAGTGTGTACACCATATTGTACATGTAGCAAGGTTATTACCGATTGAACTTTACAATTTGTACACTGATTTTTGACACGTTGTTTGACACTTGCATTGTTTTCCAGTATCAATTGGATGGAAAATTTGTTTTAAATTTAAACTATCCAATAGGGTAATGTCACGTGGCAAAGTGTAATCTAAAGTGTACACCATAGAACTCATGTAGCAAGATCCTTTCCGATTGAACTTTGCTATTTGTACACTGATTTTTGGCACGTTGTTTGACACTTGCATTGTTTGGAAGTGTCAATTGGATGGAAAAACTGTTTGAAATTTAAGTTGTCTAACAGGGCAATGCCACGTGGTAAAGCCTAAACTAAAGTGTACACCACACTGTACATGTGGCAAGGTCCTTATCTATTGAACTTTGCTATTTGTGCACTGATTTTGACACGTTGTTTGACGCTTCCATTGTTTTCAAGTGTCAATTGGATGGAAAAACCATTTGAAATTTAAGCTGTCCAATAGGATAATGTCATGTAGCAAAGTGTAAACTAAAGTGAACACCATAGTGTACATTTAGCAAGTTTCTTGCCGATTGAACATTGTTATTTGTACACTGATTTGTGACACGTTGTTTGATACTTGGATTTTTGTCAAGTGTCAATTGGATGGGAAAATTGTTTGAAATTTAAACTGTCTAACAGCATAATGTCACATGGCAAAATGTAAACTAAAGTGTACACCATATTGTGCATGTAGGAAGGTCATTACCGACTGAACTTTACTATTTGCAAACTTATTTTTGACATGTTGTTTGACCCTTGCAGTGTTTTCAAGTGTCAATTGGAAGGGAAAATCGATTGAAATTTAAACTGTCCAACAGAAAAATGTCAAGTGGCAAAGTGTACACTAAAGTATACACCAAAGTGTATATGTAGCAAGGTCCATATCGATTGAACTTTGCTATTTGCACATTCATTTTTGACACGTTGTTTGATACTTGCATAGTTGCCAAGTGTCAATTGGATGGAAAAACTATTTGAAATTTAAACTATCTGGCAGGGTAATATCACGTGGCAAAGTGTAAACAAGAGTATGTACACCATAGTGTACATGTAACAAGGTTATTACCAATTGAACTTTGCAATTTGTATACTAATTTTTGACACGTTGTTTGACACTTACATTGTTGTCAAGTGTCAATTGGTTGGAAAAATAGTTTGAAATTTAAACTATCCCACAGGGTAATGTCAAGTGGCAAAGTGTAAACTAAAGTGTGCATGTCGCAATGTTCTTAACGATTGATCTTTGCTATTTGTACACTGATTTTTGGCACGTTGTTTGTCACTTGTATTGTTCTCAAGTGTCAATTGGATGGGAAAACCATTTGAAATTTAAACTGTCCAACGGGATAATGTCACATGGCAAAGTGTAAACTAAAGTGTACACCATAGTGTACATGTAGCAAGGTCCTTACTGATTGAACTTTACTATTTGCACACTTTTTTGATACGTTGTTTGACACTTGCATTGTTATCAAGTGTCAATTGGATGGGAAAACCATTTGAAATTTAAACTGTCCAACGGGATAATGTCACATGGCAAAGTGTAAACTAAAGTGTACACCATAGTGTACATGTAGCAAGGTCCTTACTGATTGAACTTTACTATTTGCACACTTTTTTGATACGTTGTTTGACACTTGCATTGTTATCAAGTGTCAATTGGATTGGAAAACTATTTGAAATTTAAGCTGTCCAACAGGGTAATGTCATGTGGCAAAGTGTAAACTAAAGTGTACACCATAGTGTACATAAAGCAAGTTTCCAACCGATTGAACTTTGCTATTTGTACGCTGATTTTGGACATGTTGTTTGACACTTGCATTGTTGTCGAGTGTCAACTGGATAGGAAAACTATTTGAAATTTAAATTGTCCAACTTGGTAATGTCACATAGCAAAGTGTAAACTAAAGTGTATACCATGGTGTACATGTCGCAAGGTTCTTACCGATGAAACTTTGCTATTTGTACACTAATTTTTGACACGTTGCTTGACACTTGCAATGTTGTTAAGTGTTAATTGGATGGGAAAATAGTTTGAAATTTAAACAGACCAGCAAAGTAACGCCACGTGGTAAAGTGTAAAACAAAGTGTACAACATACTGAACATGTTGTAAGGTTCTTACCGATTCAACTTTGCTTTTTGTACGCAAATTTTTGACACGTTGATTGACACCTGCATTGTTTTCAAGTGTCAAATGGATGGGAAAACAATTTGAAATTAAACTTTCAAACAGGGTAATGTCACATGGCAAAGTATAAACTAAACTGTACACCATAATGTACATGTACCAAGGTTCTTTCCAATTGAACTTTGCTATTTGTATACTGATTTTTGACACGTTGTTTGACACTTGCATTGTTATCGAGGGTCAATTGGATGGGAACACTGTTTGAAATTTAAACTGTCCAACGAGGTAATGTCATGAGGCGAAGTGTAAACTAAAGTGTACACCATAGTGTATAAGTCGTAAGATTCTTACCGATTGAACTTTGCTATTTGTACACTAATTTTTGACACGTTGTTTGACACTTGCATTGTTGTCAAGGGTCAATTGGATGGGAAAATTATTTGAAATTTAAACTGTCCAGCGAGGTAATGTCATGAGGCAAAGTGTAAATTAAAGTGTACACCACAGTGTTCATGTCGCATGGTCCTTATCCATTAAACTTTGCTATTTGTGTACTAATTTTTGGCACGTTGTTTGACACTTACATTGTTGTCAAGTGTCAATTGGATGGGAAAACTGTTTGAAATTTAAACTTTCTAATAGGGTAATGTCACATGGCAAAGTGTAAACTAAAGTGGACACCATAGTGTACATGTAGCAAGGTCCTTACCGATTGAACTTTGCTATTTGCACCCTGATTTTGACACGTTGTTTGACACTTGCATTATTACCAAGTGTCAATTGGATGGGACAATAATTTGAAATTTAAACTATCCAATGATGTAATGTCATGTAGCAAAGTGTAAACTAAAGTGAAGAGCATAATGCACATGCAGTAAGGTTCTTACCGGTTTAACTTTATTAGTTGTACACTGATTTTTGACACGTTGTTTGACACTTGCATTGTTGTCAACTGTCAATTGGATGGAAAAATTATTTGAAATTTAAACTGTCCAACAGGGTAATGTCGCGTGGAAAAGTGTAAACTAAAGTGTACACCATAGTGTACATAAAGCAAGTTTCTAACCCATTGAACTTTGCAATTTCTACGCAAATTTTTAACACGTTGTTTGACACTTATAATGTTGTCGAGTGTCAGTTAGATGGAAAAACTGTTTGAAATTTAAACTGTCTACCAGGGTAATGTCGCGTGGCAAAGTGTAAACTAAAGTGTACAACATAGTGTACATGTCGTAAGGTTCTTACCGATTCAACTTTGCTTTTTGTACACTAATTTTTGACACGTTGTTCGACACTTGCATTTTCATCAAGTGTCAATTAGAAGGGAAAAATGTTTGAAATTTAAACTATCCAGCGGGGTAATGTCACATGGTAAAGTGTAAACCAAAGTGTACGCCATAGTGTACATGTAGCATGGTTCTTACCGATTGAACTTTGCAATTTGTACTCTAATTTTTAACACGTTGTTTGACACTTGCATTATTGTCAAGTGTCAATTGGATAGGAAGACTGGTTGAAATTTAAACTGTCTAACAGGGTCATGTCAAGTGGCAACGTGTAAACTAAAGTACAAACCGTAGTGTACATGTATCAAGGTTTTTACCGATTGAACTTTTCAATTCGTACACTGATTTTTGACACATTGTTTGACACTAACATTATTGTCATGTGTTAATTGGATGGGAAAACTTTCTAATATTTAAACTGTCCAACTGGATAATGTCACGTGGCAAAGTATAAACTAAAGTCTACACCATATTTCAAATGTAGCAAGGTTCTCACCGATTGAACTTTGCTATTTGTGCACTGATTTTTGACACATTGGCTGACACTTGCATTGTTGTCCAATGTCAATTGGATGGTAAAACTATTTGAAATATAAACCATCCAACAGGGTAATGTCACAAGGAAAAGTGTAAATTAAAGGGTATACCATAGTGTACATGTAGCATGGTTCATGCCGATTGAACTTTGCTATTTGTACACTAATTTTTGACACGTTGTTTGACACTTATATTGTTGTCAAGTGTCAATTAGATGGAAAAATTGTTTGAAATTTAAACTGTCCAGCCGAGTAATGTCACGTGGCAAAGTGTAAACTGAAGTGTACACCATAGTGTACATGTAGCAAGATTCTTACCGATTGAACTTTGCTATTTGTACACTAATTTTTGACACGTTGTTTGACACTTGCATTTTTGTCAAGCGTCAATTGGATGGGAAAACTGTTTGAAATTTAAACTTTCCAACAGGGTAATGTCACGTGACAAAGTGTAAACTAAAGTGTACATGATAGTGTACATGTAGCGAAGTTCTTACCGATTTCATTTTGCTATTTGTACACTGATTTTTGGCATGTTGTTTGACACTTGCATTATTTTCAAGTGTCAATTGGGTGGAAAAACTATTTGAAATTTAAACTGTCCAATCGAGTAATGTCATGTGGCAAAGTGTAAACTAAAGTGTACACCATAGTGTACACATAGCATGGTTCATACAGAGTGAACTTTGCTATTTATTCACTGATTTTTGACATGTTATTTGTCACTTGCATTGTGGTCAAGTGTCAGTTGGATGGGAAAACTCTTTGAAAATTAAACTATCCAACAGGGTAATATCATGTAGCAAAGTGTAAACTAAAGTGTACATGTAGCAAGGTTTTTACCGATTGAACTTTGGTATTTATACACTGATTTTTGAGACGTTGCTTGACACTTGTATTGTTGTCAAGTGTCAATTTGATGGGAAAACCGTTCGAAATTTATACTTTTTAATAGGGTAATGTCACGTGGCAAAGTGTAAACTGAAGTGTTCACCATTGTGTAAATGTAGCGAGGTCCTTACCGATTGAACATTGCTATTTGTACATTAATTTTTGGCTAGTGGTTTGACACTTGCATTATTGTCAAGTGTCAATTGGATCGAAAAACTTTTTGAAATTTAAACGATCCGACAGGGTAATGTCACGTGACAAAGTGTAAACTAAAGTGTACACCATAGGGTACGTGTAGAAAGGTTCTTACCGATTGAACTTTGCTATTCGTACACTGACTTTTGACACGTTGTTTGACACTTGCATTGTTGTCTAGTGTCAATTGGATGGAAAAACTGTTTGAAATTTAAATTTTCCAATAGGGCAATGTAACGTGGCAAATTGTAAACTAAAGTGTACACCATAGTGTACATGTAGCAAGGTTCTTACCGATTGAACTTTGCTATTTGTACACCGATTTTTGACATGTTGTTTGACACTTACATTGTTGTCAAGTGTCAATTGGATGGGAAGATTATTTCAAATTTATGCTGTCTAATATGGTAATGCCACGTCGCAAAGTGTAAACAAAAGTATACACCATAGTGTACATGTAGCTAGGTTTTAATCGATTGAACTTTGCCATTCGTACATTGACTTTTGACCCGTTGTTTGATACTTGCATTGTTCTCAAGCGTCAATTAGGTAGGAAAATTGTTTGAAATTTAAATTACCCAACAGGGCAATGTCACATTGCAAAGTGTAAACTAAAGTGTACACCGTAGTGCACATGTAGCAAGGTTCTTACCAATTGAACTTTGCTATTTGTACACTGATTTTGGACACGTTGTTTAACACTTGCATTTTTGTCAAGTGTAAATTGGATGGGAAAACTCTTTAAAATTTAAACTGTCCAACAAGGTAATGTCACGTGGCAAAGTGTAGACTAAAGTGTACACAATAGTGTAATGTACCAAGGTCCATGCCGATTAAACTTTGCTATTTGTACAAAGATTTTGGATATGCTGTTTGACACTTGCATTGTTGTCTAGTTTCAATTGGATGGAAAAATAGTTTGAAATTTAAATTGTCCAACAGGGTAATGTCACGTGACAAAGTGTAAACTAAAGTGTACACCATAGTCAATATGTAGCAAAGTTCTTACCGATTGAGCTTTGCTATTTGTACACCGATTTTTTACACGTTGTTTGATGCATGCATTATTGTAAAGTGTCAATTGGATTGGAAAACTATTCAAAATTTATACTGTCTAACAGGATAATGTTACGTGGCAAAGTGTAAATTAAAGTGTACACCATAGTGTACATGTAGCTAGGTCCTTTCCGATTGAACATTGCTATTTGTACACTAATTTTTGATACATTGTTTGACACTTGCATTGTTGTCAAGTGTCAATTGGATGGAAGAATTATTTGAAACTTAAACTGTCCAATAGGGTAATGTCACGTGGCAAAGGGTAATCTAAAGTATACACCATAGTGTACATGTAGCATGGTTCATAGAGAGTTAACTTTTCCATTTGTACACGGATTTTTGACATGTTGTTTGACACTTACATTGTTGTCAAGTGTCAATTGGATGGAAAAATTGTTTGAAATTTATACTGCCAACCGAGGTAAAGTCACATGGCAAAGTGCAAACTAAAGTGTACACAAAAGTGTATAAGTTGCAAGGTCCTTATCGATTGAACTTTGCTATTTGTACACCGATATTGACATGTTGTTTGACACTTGCATTGTTTTCAAGTGTCAATTGGATAGGGAAACTATTTGAAATATAAACTGTCAAACAGTCAATGTCACATGGTAAAGTATAAACTAAAGTGTATACCATAGTGTACATGTAGCAAGGCTCTTATCGATTGAACTTTGTTATTTGTACACTGACTTTTGACACGTTGTTTGACACTTGCATTGTTGTCAAGTGTCAATTGGATGGAAAAACTGTTTGAAATTTAAATTATCCAACAGGGTAATGTCACGTGGCAAAGTGTAAACTAAAGTGTACATCATAGTGTAATGTAGCCAGGTCCTTGCCGATTGAACTTTGCTATTTGTACACAGATTTTGGACACGTTGTTTGACACTTGCATTATTGTATAGCATCAATTGGATGGGAAAACTGTTTAACATTTAAACTGTCCAATAGGGTAATGTCACGTGGCGAAGTGTAAACTAAAGCGTACACCATAGTTTACGTGTAGCATAGTTCTTACCGATTGAACTTTGCTATTTGCACGTCGATTATTGACACGTTGTTTAACACGTTCATTATTGTCAAGTATCAATTGGATAGGAAAACTATTTGAAATTTATACTATCTAATAAGGTAATGTCAAGTGGTAATGTGTAAACTAAAGTGTACAACATAGTGTAGAAGTAGCTAGTTCCTTACCGATTGACATTGCTATTTGTACACTAATTTTCAACATGTTGTTTGGCACTTTTATTGTTGTCAAGTGTCAATTGGATGGGAAAACTATTTGAAATTTAAACTGTCCAATAGGGTAATGTCACGTGAAAAAGTGTAAACTAAAGTGTACACCATAGTGTACATGTAGCAAGGTTCTTACTGATTAAACTTTGCTATTTGTACACCGACGTTGACACGTTGTTTGACACTTGCATTGTTGTCACGTGTCAATTGGATGGGAAAACTGTTCGAAATTTATATTGTCTAACTGGGTAATATCACGTGGTAAAGTGTAAACTAAAGTGTACACCATAGTGTACATGTAACTAGGTCCTTATCGATTAATCATTACTATTTGTACACTGATTTTTCACATGTTGTTCGACACTTACATTGTTGTAAAGTATCAACTGGATGGGAAAACTATTTGAAATTTAAATTGTCCAACAGGTTAATGTCACATGACAAAGTGTAATCTAAAGTGTACACCATAGTGAGCATGTACCAAGGTTCTTACCGATTGAACTTTGCTATTTGTACTCTGATTTTTGACATGTTGTTCGACACTTGCACTGTTGTCAAGTGTTAGTTGGATGGGAAACCTCTTTGAAATTTAAACTGTCCAATAGGGTAATGTCATGTGGCAAAAAGTAAACTAAAAAACTAAAGTGTATACCATAGTGTACATGTAGGAAGGTTCTTACCGTTTAAACTTTGTTATTTGTACACCGATTTTTGACACGTTGTTTGACGCATGCATTGTTGTCAAGTGTCAATTGGATTGGAAAACTGTTCGAAATTTATACTGTCTAACAGGGTAATGTCACGTGGCAAAGTGTAAACTAAAGTGTACACCATAGTGTACATGTAGCTAGGTCCTTTTCGATTGAACATTTCAATTTGTACACTAATTTTTGACACGTTGTTTGACACTTGTATTGTTGTCAAGTGTCAATTGGATGGGAAAAATGTTTGAATTTAAACTATCCAATAGGGTAATGTCATGTGGCAAAGTGTAAACTAAAGTGTACACAATACTGTAATGTTGCAAGGTCCATGCCGATTAAACTTTGCTATTTGTACAGAGATTTTGGACACGTTCTTTGACACTTGCATTGTTGTCTACTGTCAATTGGATGGAAAAACTGTTTGAAATTTAAGCTCTCCAATAGGGTAATGTTCAATTTGTACACTAATTTTTGACACGTTGTTTGACACTTGTATTGTTGTCAAGTGTCAATTGGATGGGAAAAATGTTTGAATTTAAACTATCCAATAGGGTAATGTCATGTGGCAAAGTGTAAACTAAAGTGTACACAATACTGTAATGTTGCAAGGTCCATGCCGATTAAACTTTGCTATTTGTACAGAGATTTTGGACACGTTCTTTGACACTTGCATTGTTGTCTACTGTCAATTGGATGGAAAAACTGTTTGAAATTTAAGCTCTCCAATAGGGTAATGTCACGTGGAAAAGTGTAAACTAAAGTGTGCACCATAGTCAATATGTAGCAAGGTTCTTACCGATTGAACTTTGCTATTTGTACACCTATTTTTTACACGTTGTTTGACTCATGTATTATTGTCAATTTTCAATTTGATTGGAAAACTGTTCAAAATTTATACTATCTAAAAGGATAATGTCACGTAGCAAAGTGTAAACTAAAGTGTACACCATAATGTACATGTAGCAATGTTCTTACCGATTGAGCTTTGCTATTTGTACACTGACTTTTAACACATTGTTTGACACTTGCATTGTTGTCAAGTGTCAATTGGATGGGAAAATTGTTTGAAATTTAAAATGTTCAGCAGGGTAATATCACGTGACAAAGTGTATACTAAAGTATACACTATGGTGTACATGTAGCATGGTTCATATAGAGTGAACTTTTCCATTTGTACACTGATTTTTGACACATTGTTCGACACTTGCATTGTTGTCAAGTGTCAATTGGATGGGAAAACTGTTTGAAATTTAAATTGTCCAACAGGTTAATGTCACGTGGTAAAGTGTAATCTAAAGTGTACACCATAGTGTGCATGTATCAATGTTCTTACCGATTGAACTTTGCTATTTGTACTCTAATTTTTGACACGTTGTTTGACACTTGCATTGTTGTCAAGTGTTAATTGGATTGCAAAACTCTTTGAAATTTAAACTGTCCAATAGAATAATGTCATGTGGTAAAGTGTGGTAAAGTGTAAACTAAAGTTTACACCATAGTGTACATGTAACAAGGTTCTTACCGATTGAACTTTGCTATTGTACACTGAATTTTGACACATTGTTTGACACTTACATTGTTGTCAAGTGTCATTTGGATGGGAAAACTATTTGAAATTTAAATTATCCAACAGGATAATGTCACGTGGAAAAGTGTAAACTAAATTGTACATCATAGTGTAATATAGCAAGGTCCTTGCCGTTTGAACTTTGCTATTTGTACACAGATTTTGAACACGTTGTTTGATACTTGCATTGTTATATAGTGTCAATTTGATGAGAAAACTGTTTGACATTTAAACTGTCCAATAGGGTAATGTCATTCATAAATTCCAAGAACAGTCAAGTTATGAATTTTTAAGTCAAGGCAGAATCTGGAAAAATGGCAACACTACCCAGTGCAGTTTACTTTATGCTATATATAAAATTCTACTAACATTAGATTAACATAATTCTAAGTTTATTCAGTAGCTAACTTATGTGGCTGTCCAATCCAATTGGTCTCGTATAAAAATTCCAAGTGACGAAAGAGTTATGAATTTTTAAAGACGAGGTAGAAATTGAATTTTAAAGAAATAGCAAACTTTAAATCGCTAACATTTTTTTCTTGTAAACCGTGGTTTGTAAATTTATTCCTATGACATATATCTACATTCAAATATAATTTATTCATAAAGAATGTTCTTAGAATAGATCCACACATGACATCTATAGGAATCTAATTTAAAGAAGATGTAAACATTTCATAATCAACTAAAGATATTAAATCACGGGCTTCTCCATGGCATGTTATATCATCTTCTACCATCATCCACGCCCCAAGAAAATCCATTCAACCTGTAGGAAGGGAATTAACCCATGAGTTTGAAACTCAATAGATATCATCGGTGCATTTCGTTATCAAATTAGAAATTTCGAACTATAGATTCATACCATCGTATGTAAATGGATTTTTGGAAAAATCCAATTACTATAGTATTATGATAACACGTAGAGTCGGAGAATGATCATTCAAATTGTTGTAGTGCCAAAATACCATACCCGAAGGTACCATTTCATTCAAACATTCATCGAAAAATCATAATTTGAAACGAAATAAACACTTGCACCTCTACCTACCTTAAATTCTCTTGGATATCAAAGAACAAATGTTTAGAAAGCCTTTCTTCTTCTCACTCTTGTTATTCCTTTAGCTTAAATTGACATAAAATATATTTTTTTTGAGAGAAAATAAGATGAAATTCAGATTTAAGGAAGGATATAGTGAAAAAAGTGACCTTCCACTTCTTGTAACCTTTCTTTTTAATGAAAAACTAAATGGAGGGAGTTATATTATCATAAAGTTTGTTAAATTGGATCTTTAACTAAGAATTTAAAGAGTTTGTAAGCCTAGAAAAAATTCATAAAAAAGTTTTTATAAAAACATCTACATGGTGATTCGAACCTGGGTTGCCTATTAAATACCATGTATATGACCATTGGAGCAACCCAGTTATTTATTAAATCTTTTTAATCAAATTTACTTAAACTTAATCTCTTAAATTGTCGGGCTTTTATTTAATTTATGGCTTGGGCTTTGAAAATCTTAAATGGTTTGAGCTTCCATAGCTCGTTTCTTGAATGAGTTAGGCTCGTGGTGCTAGCTCATCACAAAATAATAGCCTAATTTCATTTTATTTCTCCGGCTTCTACAGTACACAACAGTGTAATATAGCAAGGTTCATGCCGATTGAACTTTGCTATTTGTACAGAGATTTTGGACATGTTGTTTGACACTTGCAATGTTGTCAAGTGTCAATTGGATGGGAAAACTATTTGAAATTTAAACTGTCCAACAGGGTAATGTCACATGGCAGAGTGTAAACTAAATTGTACACCATAATGTAATGTAGCAAAGTCCTTGCCGATTGAATATTGTTATTTGTATACTAATTTTGACACGTTGTTTAACACTTGCATTGTTGTATAGTGTCAATTGGAGGGGAAAACTGTTTGACATTGAAATTGTCCAATAGGAAAATGTCGCGTGGCAAAATGTAAACTAAAGTGTACACCATAGTGTACACGTAGCAAGGTTCTAGCCGATTGAGCTTTACTATTTGTACACCAATTTTTGACACGTTGTTTGACACTTTCATTGTTGTCAAGTGTCAATTGGATGGGAAAACTGTTCGAAATTTATACAGTCTAACAGGGTAATGTCACGGGACAAAGTGTAAACTAAAGTGTACACCATAGTGTACATGTAGCTAGGTCCTTACCGATTGAACATTGTTATTTGTACACTAATCTTTGACACGTTGTTTAACACTTGCATTTTTGTCAAATGTTAATTGGATGGAAAAACTGTTTGAAATTTAAACTGTCCAACAGGGTAATGTCACGTGGCAGAGTGTAAACTAAATTGTACACCATAATGTAATGCAGCAAAGTCCTTGCCGATTGAACATTGGTATTTGTACACTAATTTTCGACACGTTGTTTGACACTTGCATTGTTGTATAGTGTCAATTGGAGGGGAAAATTGTTTGACATTGAAATTGTCCAATTGTAAAATGTCACGTGGCAAAGTGTAAACTAAAGTGTACACCATAGTGTACATGTAGCAAGGTTCTAACCGATTGAACTTTACCATTTGTACACTGATTTTTGGCACGTTGTTTGACACTCACATTTTTGTCAAGTGTCAATTAGATGGGAAAACTATTTGAAATTTAAACTGTCCAACAGGGTAATGTCACGTGATAGAGTGTAAACTAAAGTGTACACCACAATGTAATGTAGCAAGGTCCTTGTCGATTGAACATTGCTATTTGTACACTAATTTTTGACACGTTGTTTGATACTTGCATTGCTGTATAGTGTCAATTGGAGGGGAAAACTGTTTGACATTGAAATTGTCCAGCAGGAAAATTTCATGTGGCAAAGTATAAACTAAAGTGTACACCATAGTGTACAAGTAGCAAGGTTCTTGCCGATTGAACTTTGCTATTTGTACACCAATTTTTGACACGTTGTTTGACACTTTCATTGTTGTCAAGTGTTAATTGGATAGGAAAGCTTCTTGAAATTTATACAGTCTAACACGGTAATGTCACGTCGTAAAGTGTAAACTAAAGTGTACACGATAGTGTACATGTTGCTAGGTCTTTACCGATTGAACATTGCTATTTGTACACTGATTTT
>NW_019267208.1:331765-350702 GCF_002742605.1 Olea europaea var. sylvestris | reverse complement strand
TTGAAATTCGAACTGTCTAACAGGGTAATGTCACGTGGCATAGTGTAAACTAAAGTGTACACCGTAGTCTACATGGTTCTTATTGATTGAACTTTGCTATTTGTACGATGATTTTTTTACTCATTCTTTAACACTTACATTGTTGTCAAGTGGCAATTGAATGGGAAAGCTGTTTGAAATTTATAATATCTGATAGGATAATGTCACGTGACAATGTGTAAACTATAGTGTACACAATTGTGTACATGTAGCAAGGTCCTTACCGATTGCACTTTGCTATTTCTACACTGATATTTGACTCGTTGTTGGACACCTACATTGTTGTCCAGTGTCAATTAGATGGAAAAACTTTTTGAAATTTAAAATATCCAGCAGGGTAATGTCACGTGGTAGAGTGTAAACCAATGTGTACACCATAGTGTACGTGTAGCAAGGTCCTTTCCGATTGAACTTTGCTATTTGTACACTGATTTTTATCATGTTGTTTGACACTTGCATTGTCGCCAAGTGTCAATTGGATGGAAAAACAGGTTGAATTTTAAATTGTCCAACAGGGTAATGTCCCGGGGCAAAGTGTAAACTAAAGTGTACACCATAGTGTACACGTAGCAAGGTTCTTACCGATTGAACTTTGCTATTTGAACATTGATTTTTTTCTCATTTTTGACACTTGCACTTTTTTCAAGTGTCAATTTGATGGAAAAACTATTTGAAATTTAAATTGTCCAGGAGGGTAATGCCACGTGGCATATTGTAAACTAAAGTGTAAACCATAGTGTACATGGAGCAAGATACTTACCGATGGAACTTTGCTATTTGTACACTGATTTTTGACACGTTGTTTGACACTTGCATTGTTGTCAAGTGGATTGGAAAATTGTTTGAAATTTAAACTGTCCATTAGGGTAATGTCACATGGCGTAGTGTAAATTAAAGTGTACACCATAGTATACATGGAGCGTGGTTCTTATCGATTGAACTTTCCTATTTGTACGATGATTTTTGACACGTTATTTGACACTTGCGTTGTTGTCAAGAGCCAATTGGATGGAAAAACTATTTGAAATTTAAACTGTCTAACAGGTTAATATCACGTAGCAAAGTGTAAATTAAAGTGTACACCATAGTGTACATCTAGCATGGTCCTTACCGATTGAATTTCGCTATTTGCACACTATTTTTTGATACGTAGTTTGACACTTGCATTGTTACCAAGTGTCAATTGGATGGGAAAACTGTTTGAAATTTAAACTGTCCAACAAGGATGTGTCACATGGCAAAAGTGTAAACTATAGTGTACAACATAGTGCACAAGTGGCAAGGTCCTTACCGATTGAACTTTGCTATTTGTACATTGATTTTTAACATGTTGTTTGAATCTTGCATTGTTGTCAAGTGACAATTGGATGGGAAAACTATTTGAAATTTAAACTGTCCAATAGGGTAATGTCACCTGGCATAGTGTAAACTAAAGTGTACACCTTAGTGTACATGTAGCGTGGTTCTTACCGATCGAACTTTGCTATTTGTAAGATGATTTTTGACACGTTCTTTGACACTTGCATTGTAGTCAAGTGTCAAATGGATGGGAAAACTATTTGAAATTTAAACTATCCAACAGGGTAATGTCACGTAGCAAAGTGTAAACTAAAGTGTACACCATAGTGTACAAGTAGTATGGTTCTTACCGATTGAACTTCGCTATTTGTACACTGGTTTTTGACACGTTGTTTGATAGTTGCATTGTTGCCAAGTATCAATTGGATGGGAAAATGGTTTGAATTTTAAACTGTCCAATAGGGGTAATGTCACGTGGCAAAGTGTAAACTAAAGTGTATACCATAGTGTAAACGTAGGAAAGTTCTTACCGATTGAACTTTGCTATTTGTGCACTGATTTTTTTCTCATTTTTGACACTTGCATTGTTTCAAGTGTCAATTGGATGGGAAAACTATTTGAAATTTAAATTGTCCAATAGGGTAATGTTAGGTGGAAAAGTGTAAACTGAAGTGTACATGTAGCAAGATACTTACCGATGGAACATTGCTACTTGTATAATGATTTTTGACACGTTGTTTGACACTTGCATTATTGTCAAATGATAATTGGATGGTAAAATTGTTTGAAATTCGAACTGTCTAACAGGGTAATGTCACGTGGCATAGTGTAAACTAAAGTGTACACCGTAGTCTACATGGTTCTTATCGATTGAACTTTGCTATTTGTACGATGATTTTTTACTCGTTCTTTAACACTTGCATTGTTATTAAGTGGCAATTGAATGGGAAAGCTGTTTGAAATTTATAATATCTGATAGGATAATGTCATGTGACAATGTGTAAACTATAGTGTACACAATTGTGTACACGTAGCAAGGTCCTTACCGATTGCACTTCGCTATTTGTACACTAATTTTTGACTTGTTGTTGGACACTTACATTGTTGTCCAGTGTCAATTAGATGGAAAAACCTTTTTGAAATTCAAAATATCCAGCAGGGTAATGTCACGTGGTAGAGTGTAAACCAAAGTGTACACGATAGTGTACGTGTAGCAAGGTCCTTTCCGATTGAACTTTGCTATTTGTACACTGATTTTTATCACATTGTTTGACACTTGCATTGTCGCCAAGTGTCAATTGGATGGGAAAATAGGTTGAATTTTAAACTGTCCAATAGGGTAATGTCCCGTGGAAAAGTGTAAACTAAAGTGTACACCATAGTGTACACGTAACAAGGCTCTTACCGATTGAACTTTGCTATTTGAACATTGATTTTTTCTCGTTTTTGACACTTGCACTTTTTTTAAGTGTCAATTTGATGGAAAAACTATTTAAAATTTAAATTGTCCAGGAGGGTAATGCCACGTGGCATATTGTAAACTAAAGTGTAAACCATAGTGTACATGGAGCAAGATACTTACCGATGGAACTTTGCTATTTATACACTGATTTTTGACACGTTGTTTGACACTTGCATTGTTGTCAAGTGACAATTGGATTGGAAAATTGTTTGAAATTTAAGCTATCCATTAGGGTAATGTCACATGGCATAGTGTAAATTAAAGTGTACACTATAGTATACATGGAGCATGGTTCTTATCGATTGAACTTTGCTATTTGTACGACGATTTTTGACACGTTCTTTGACACTTGCGTTGTTGTCAAGAGCCAATTAGATGGAAAAACTATTTGAAATTTAAACTGTCTAACAGGTTAATGTCACGTAGCAAAGTGTAAATTAAAGTGTACAACACAGTGTACATCTAGCATGGTTCTTACCGATTGAATTTCGCTATTTGCACACTATTTTTTGATACGTAGTTTGACACTTGCATTGTTACCAAGTGTCAATTGGATGGGAAAACCATTTGAAATTTAAACTGTCCAACAAGGATGTGTCACGTAGCAAAAGTGTAAACTATAGTGTACAACATAGCGCACAAGTGGCAAGATCCTTACCGATTGAACTTTGTTATTTGTACATTGATTTTTAACATGTTGTTTGAATCTTGCATTGTTGTCAAGTGACAATTGGATGGAAAAACTATTTGAAATTTAAACTGTCCAACAGGGTAATGTCACCTGGCATAGTGTAAACTAAAGTGTACACCATAGTGTACATGTAGCGTGGTTCTTACCGATCGAACTTTGCTATTTGTACGATGATTTTTGACACGTTCTTTGACACTTGCATTGTAGTCAAGTGTCAAATGGATGGGAAAACTATTTGAAATTTAAACTGTCCAACAGGGTAATGTTACGTAGCAAAGTGTAAACTAAAGTGTACATCATAGTGTACATGTAGCATGGTTCTTACCGATTGAACTTCGCTATTTGTACACTAGTTTTTGACACGTGGTTTGATACTTGCATTATTGCCAAGGGTCAATTGGATGGGAAAACTATTTGAAATTTAAACTGTCCAGCAGGGTAATGTCTGGTGGCAAAGTGTAAATTAAAGTGTACAACATAGTGTACATGTAGCAAGGTCCTTACCGACTGAACTTCTCTATTTGTGCACTGATTTTTGACACGTTGTTTGACACTTGCATTGTTTCCAAGTGTCAATTGGATGGGAAAACTATTGGAAATTTAAACTATCCAACAGGGTAATGTCACGTTGCAAAATGTAATCTAAACTGTGCACCATAGTGTACATGTAGCATGGTTCTTACCTATTGAACTTCGCTATTTGTAAATTGATTTTTGACACATTGTTTGACACTTGCATTGTTACCAAGTGTCAGTTAGAGGGGAAAACTATTCGAAATTTAAGCTGTCCAGCAGGGTAATGTCTTGTGATAAAGTGCAAACTAAAGTGTAGCAAGGTCCTTATCGATTGAACTTCGCTATTTGTACACTAATTTTTAACACGTTGTTTGACATTCTCGTTGTTGACAAGTGTCAATTGGATGGGAAAACTATTGGAAATTTAAACTATCCAACAGGGTAATGTCACGTCCCAAAGTGTAAAATAAAGTGTACACCATAGTATACATGTAGCATGGTTCTTACCGATTAAACTTTCCTATTTGTACATTTATTTTTGACATGTTGTTTGACACTTGCATTGTTCTCAAGTGTCAATTGAATAGAAAACTATTTGAAATCTAAATTGTCCAACAGGGTAATGTGATATGGCAAAGTGTTAACTAAAGTGTGTACACTACAGTGTACATGTACTAAGGTTTTTATCGATTGAACTTTGCTATCTGTACACCATTTTTTACATGTTGATTGACACTTGCATTGTTGTGAAGTTTCAATTGGATGGGAAAACTCTTAGAAATTTAAACTATCTAACAGTGTAATGTCACGTGGCAAAGTGTAAACTAAAGTGTACACCATAGTGTACATGTAGCAAGGTTCTTGCCGATTGCACTTCGCTATTTGTACGTTGATTTTTGACACATTGTTTGACACTTGCATTGTCGTCAAGTGTCAATTAGATGGAAAAACTGATTGAAATTTAAACTGTTCAGCAGGGTAATGTCACGTGGTAGAATGTAAACCAAAGTATACACTATAGTGTACATATAGCAAGGTCCTTTCCGATTGAACGTTGCTATTTGTACACTAATTTTTGTCACGTTATTTGACACTTGCATTCTCGCCAAGTGTTAATTGGATGGGAAAATAGTTTGAATTTTAAATTGTCTAATAGGGTAATGTCATGTGGCAAAGTGTAACTAAAGTGTACACCGTAGTGTAAACGTAGCAAAGTTCATACTGATTGAACTTTGCTATTTGTGCACTAATTTTTTTCTCGTTTTTGACTCTTGCGTTAAGTGTCAATTGGATGGGAAAACTATTTGAAATTTAAATTGTCCAACAAGGTAATGCCACGTGTAAACTAAATTGTACACTATAGTGTACATGTAGCAAGATACTTACCAATGGAACTTTGTTATTTGTACAATGATTTTTGACACGTTGTTTGACACTTGCATTATTGCCAAGTGACAACTGGATGGGAAAATTGTTTGAAATTTAAATTGTCCAACAGGGTAATGTCACGTGGCATAGTGTAAAATAAAGTGTACACCATAGTGAACATGCAGCGTGGTTCTATCGATTCAACTTTGCTACTTGTACGATGATTTATGACTCATTCTTTGACACTTGCATTGTTGTCAAGTGACAATTATATGGGAAAACTGTTTGAAATTTATAATATCCAATAGGGTAATGTCACGTGGCAATGTGTAAACTGAAGTGTACGCCATTGTGTACATGTTGCAAGGTGCTTACCGATTGCACTTTGCTATTTGTACACTTATTTTTGACTCGTTGTTTGACACTTGCATTGTTGTCAAGCGTCAATTAGATGGAAAAACTGTTTGAAATTCAAACTGTCCAGCAAGGTAATGTCACGTGATAGAGTGTAAACCAAAGTGCACACCATAGTGTACGTGTAGCAAGGTCCTTTCCAATTGAACTTTGCTATTTGTACACTGATTTTTGTCTCGCTGTTTGACAATTGTATTGTCGCCAAGTGTCAATTGGATGGGAAAACAGGCTGAATTTTAAGTTGTCCAACAGGGTAATGTCACGTGGCAAAGTGCAAAATAAAGTGTACATGTAGCAAGGTTCTTACCGATTGAAATTTGCCCTTTGAACACTGATTTTTTTCTCATTTTTTGACACTTGCATTGTTTTAAAGTGTCAATTGGATGAGAAAACTATTTGAAATTTAAGTTGTCCCGCGAGGTAATACCACATGGCAAAGTGTAAACTAAATTGTAAACCATAGTGTACATGTAGCAAGATACTTACCGATGGAACTTTGCTATTAGTACACTGATTTTTGACACGTTGTTTGACACTTGCATTGTTGTCAAGTAACAATTGGATGGGAAAATTGTTTGAAATCTAAACTGTCCAACAGGGTAATGTCACGTGACATAGTGTAAACTGAAGTGTACACCATAGTATACATGCAGTGTGGTTCTTATCGATTGAAGTTTGCTATTTGTACGATGATTTTTGACACGTTCTTTAACACTTGCATTGTTCTCAAGTGTCAATTGGATGAGAAAACTATTTGAAATTTAAACTGTCCAACAAGGTAATGTCACGTAGGAAAGTGTAAACTAAAGTGTACACCATAGTGTACATGTAGCTTGGTTCTTATCGATTGAACTTCGCTATTTGTACACTGATTTTTGACACGTTGTTTGATACTTGCATTGTGACCAAGGGTCAATTGGATGGGAAAACTATTCAAAATTTTAACTGTCCAGTAGGGTAATGTCTTGTGGCAAAGTGTAAATTAAAGTGTACAACATAGTGTACATGTAACAAGGTCTTTACCGATTGAATTTCGCTATTTGTACACTGATTTTTGACACGTTCTTTGACACTTGGCATTGTTTCCAATTGTCAATTAGATGGGACAACTGTTGGAAATTTAAACTGTCCAACAGGGTAATGTTACGTCACAAACTATAAACTAAACTGTGCACCATAGTGTACATGTAGCATGGTTCTTACCGATTGAACTTTGCCATTTGTACACTGATTTTTGACATGTTGTTTGAGACTTGCATTGTTGCCAAGTGTCAGTTAGATGGGAAAACTATTCGAAATTTAAACTGTCCAGTAGGATAGTATCTTGTGACAAAGTGTAAACTAAAGTATACAAAATAGTGTACATGCAGCAAGGTCCATACCGATTGAACGTCGTTATTTGTACATTGATTTTTGACACGTTGTTTGACACTTTCATTGTTTCCAAGTGTCAATTGGATGGGAAAACTGTTAGAAATTTAAACTGTCCAACAGGGTAATGTCACATCGCAAAGTGTAAACTAAACTGTGCACCATAGTGTACATGCAGCATGGTTCTTACCGATTGAACTTCGCTATTTGGACATTAATTTTTGACACGTTGTTTAAAAATTTCATTGTTGCCAAGTGTCGGTTAGATGGGAAAACTATTCGAAATTTAAACTGTCCCAAAGGGTAATGTCTTGTGACAAAGTGTAAACTAAAGTGTACATGTAGCGCCCCGACCCCTAGTGGACCGGAACGCTACTTGCTTTACTTAGCTTAATCGGTGGTTTAGTAACAAGTGTATAGAAAACTATTTAACATTTATGTCGTCCGACAGTGTAATATCATGTGGTAAAGTGTAATCTAAAGTGTACACCATAGTGTACGTGTAGCGAGGTCCTTACCGATTGAACATTGCTATTTGTACATTGATTTTTGACACGTTGTTTGACACTCGCATTGTTGTCATGTGTCAATTGGATGGGAAAACTATTTAAAATTCAAACTATCCAGCAGGGTAATATCATGTGGCAAAGTTTAAACTCAAGTGTGTACACCATAGTGTACGTGCAGCAAGGTACTTATCGATTGAAATTTACAATTTGTACACTGATTTTTGACACATTGTTTGACACTTTCATTATTACCAAGTGTCAATTGGATGGAAAAACTATTGGAAATTTAAACTGTCCAACAGGGTAATGTCACGTTGCAAAGTGTAAACTAAAGTGTACACCATAGTATGCATGTAGCATGGTTCTTACCGATTGAACTTCACTATTTGTACATTGATTTTTGACACGTTGTTTGACACTTGCATTGTTGCCATGTGTTAGTTAGATGGGAAAACTATTCGAAATTTAAACTGTCCCATAGGGTAATGTCTTGTGACAAAATGTTAACAAAAGTGTGTACACCACATTGTACATGTAGCAAGGTTTTTACCGATTGAACATTGCTATCTATACACTGATTTTTAACTCGTTGTTTGACACTTACATCGTTGTCAAGTGTAAATTGGATGGGAAAACTGTTTGAAATTTAAACTGTCCAACAAGGTAATGTCTTGTGGCAAATTCTAAATTAAAGTGAACACACCAATGTACATGTAGCAAGGTCTTTACCGATTGAACTTTGCTATTTGTACACTGATTTTTGACACTTTCTTTGACACTTGTATTGTTGTCAAGTGTCAATTGGATGGGAAAATTGTTTGAAATTTAGACCGTTCAGCAGAGTCAAGTCTTGTGGCAAAGAGTAAACTAAAGTATACAACATAGAGTACATGTAGCAAGGTCCTTACCAATTGAACTTTGCAATTTGTACACTAATTTTTGACACGTTGTTTGACACTTGCATTGTTGTGAAGTTTCAATTGTATGGGAAAGCTATTCAAAATTTAAACTGTCCAACACAGTAGTGTCACGTGGCAAAGTGTAAACTAAAGTGTACACCATAGTTACATGTAACATGGTTCATGCAGATTGAACTTCGATATTTGTATACTAATTTTTGACATGTTGTTTGACGCTTGCATTGTTGTCAAGTGTCAATTGGATGGAAAAACTGTTTGAAATTTAAACTGTCCAACAGTGTAATGTCACGTGGCAAAGTGTAAACTAAAGTGTATACCGTAGTGTACATGTAGCAAGGTTCTAACTTATTGAACTTTTCTATTTGTGCACTGATTTTTGATAGGTTTTTTGAGATTTACGTTGTTATTAAGTGTCAATTGGATGGGAAAACTGTTTGAAATTTAAACTGTCCTACATGGTAATGTCACGTGGTAAAGTGTAAACTAAAGTGTGTACACCATGGTGTACATGTAGCATGGTTCATACCGATTAAACTTTGCTATTTGTACATTAATTTTTGACACCTTGTTTGACATTTGCATTGTTGTCAAGTGTCAATTGAATGGAAAAACTGTTTGAAATTTAAACTGTCCAACCAGGTAATGTCACGTGTTAAGGTGTAAACTAAAGTGTACACCATAGTATAAAAGTAGCAAGGTCCTTACCGATTGAACATTGTTATTTGTAAACTAATTTTTGACACGTTGTTTAACACTTGCATTGTTCCCAAGTATCAATTGGATGGGAAAACTTTTTGAAATTTAAACTGTCCAACCGGGTAATGTCGCATGTTAAAGTGTAAACTAAAGTGTACACCATAGTGTACAAGTAGCAAGGTCCTTACCGATTGAACTTTGCTATTTGTAAACTAATTTTTGACACGTTGTTTAATACTTGCATTGTTTCCAAGTGTCAATTGGATGGGAAAACTTTTTGAAATTTGAACTGTCCAATGGGGTAATGTCACGTGGCAAAGTGTGAATTAAAGTGTACACTATAGTGTACATGTAGCAAGGTTCTTACCGATTGAACTTTACTATTTGTAAACTAATTTTTGACACATTGTTTAAAACTTGCATTGTTCCCAAGTGTCAATTGGATTGGAAAACTTTTTAAAATTTAAACTGTCCAACCGGGTAATGTCACATGTTAAAGTGTAAACTAAAGTGTACACCATAGTGTACAAGTAGCAAGGTCCTTACCGATTGAACTTTGCTATTTGTAAACTAATTTTTGGCACATTGTTTGACACTTGCATTGTTGTGAGTGTCAATTGGATGAGAAAACTGTTTGAAATTTAAACTGTCCAACAGGGTAAAGTCACGTGGCCAAGTGTAAACTAACGTGTACACCATGGTGTTCATTAGCAATGTTCTGAATGAATGAACTTTGCTATTTGTACACTGAATTTCTCACATTGTTTGACACTTACATTATTATCGTGTGTCAATTGGATGGAAAAACTGTTTGAAAATTAAGCTGTCCAACAGGGTAATGTCACGTGGCAAAGTGTAAACTAAATTGTACACCATAGTGTACATGTAGCATGGTTCATACCGATTAAACTTTGATATTTGTACATTAATTTTTGATACGTTAACTTTGCTATTTGTAGACTATTTTTTGACACTTGCATTGTCATCAATTGTCAATTGTGTAGAACCCCAATTAATTCTAGACACCTTAGTGTTACTAAGACATGAATATTGGATGACTAAAGTATACTTCAGATTTTTAGTCTCATTTGAGACCCATTTTCGGCGTAGGAAACATTTGATTTGGAAAATGATATCTAAATAAAAGTTGTAGCTCTTTGAGTTTTCTTTCCAACGTAATTTGAATTACCTCAATCGGATATCGAGAGAAGAAGTTATGATAGAAACACCGAATGCTGTGTAGTGTTAACCGAACTACAACCGGTCGACCGAAACTGCCTGAAATGAAAATTCTCGTTTTTTCTCTAGAATTTAAATATTTATTTTCATCAATTATTTTCTCAAAGGGCCACCCACATTTTTGGCAACAAAAACCCCACTAAATTGAAGTATTTAACCTCAAAATTAAATGGCACCCATGTTTTCTCTCTTAAATGAAATTTGACCATTAATTTTACTTTAAGTTATGGGATATTTACCTATAAATAGAGACCTCAATTCACTCATTTTTCTCACACCAAAAGCAAGAGCTTTTACATACTAAAGAAAGAGTTTCCAAGAGAGAAAAAGAGAGGGAGGAAAACTATTTTTCCTAGAAGTTTAAGAAGTGTTTTCAAGCATCAATTCTCAACGATTTTCAAACATCCAAGGAGTGCATTTCTTTCAACGTCCAAGTCTCATCGAAGTTTTCAATCCAAGTTTTCAAAGTTTCAAAAGCATCAATCAAGGTAGGTAGAGGTGCAATGTGTTTAATCGTGTTAAGTTATAAGTTTCGATTCATGTTAATGTTTGTATGTCAAATGGTGCTCCAGAAATGTTCGTATGTCAAATGGTGCCCTTGGGTACGGCATACCCTTTCATGTCAAATGGTGCCTCCGAGTACGACATGTATGAAAAGTTATAAAGTTAATGTTTTGAAATGTATAGCTTGATCACGAATGTACCTATAACACCTATTGAGTTTTCTAACTCACAGGTTTAATCCCATATCTACATATTGAAGGAATTCTACCTTGGGCATGAATGGAGGAGAAGATGGAGAGTGATGTAACTAGCCCATGGAAATCCGATGAATAAGTGATTTGAATTTATTTTTATGAAATATTTTCCAATGTTATTTCTTTAAAGTTTTGAATAACTCAGAATGCGAGAACAAGTTATGTTTTCTTCAAATAAATTATATTTTGTTGTTTTGAAAAATGATTCAGTATTTTTGTTTAAAGTATTTGAAGTATTGTTATTTAAATTATTATCCGAAGATGTAAGCTTCCACTAAAACCTATACACCTGTTACTAAACCATCGGTTAAGCTAAGTAAAGTAAGTAGTGTTCCGGTCCATTAGGGGTCGGGGCGTTACAGCGTGGCATCAGAGCAAGGTTTAGCCGGTTCTGTAGACCAAGTACGTTTTTTTTAAAACAAAAGGAAAATGAAAAGTTTAAGGTGTTCCATGGCATCGTGCATCCATCCATCAATCTCATCCTATGGCCCAGGTATGTTCATGTTTAAAGTTAATGATTATGTTTATGTTATAATGCTTTGATATGATTTAGAGATGTGTTATTTAAAGATATGTAATGGACTTGGGCAAAAGCTAAGGGCTTAAAGGGAATTGCATGATATGAAAGTTTAAATATTTGCATGTTTTTTTTAAGCAAAGAAAAAGTATGATATATGTGAAAATGCAATAGATATGGCTCGTTGAATGGCTAGGGCATATAGAGAAGCATTGAACCGCAGAATTGCTATCCATTCCTATGAAAACTATGTAACTGATCTGACCCGACCGCTTAGCAAACATGTGTATGACATCTATGAGAGATGCATGATGGCAGTTAATGCTGGAATGGAGATCACACATATCGAGGCCATAAATAACCTAACATACTCCCTCCCACCTCAATGGGGAGATATGGACATAGAGTCTGAGCCACAAGTTGATATGGACATTGAGTCTTGACCTGAGGCGGAAGACTCCTCCAAAGATGAAGCTCCACCAAAGAAGCTCCGTAGAACTTATAAGGATTAGATTTAAATCCTTGTAATAGCTTCCCTTATGTCAAGAAATAAAATACTATCTTCTTTGCTTTAGTATTCGAAGAATGAAACTAATAAGAACCATGTGTTTTGTCTAAAGGAAATGGCCCGCGCAAACCAAAACTTGATAAGAGACCTGCTCTGAGTGGTTCAAGACCTAGGCAGGCAAAACCCGAATCAAGCTCAACCCCTACCACTAGCTCTTAATGTTCCAAACCATGCTTTAGTGGTCGAGCAATTTCAAAAGCACAAGCCCCCTACCTTCAACGGAGCAGCTAATCCACTTGTAGCCGAGGAGTAGCTTCGCAAGTTGGAGCATATATTCCGATTGATAAGGTGCACGGACGTTCAGAAAGTCCAGTGTGCTAAGTTCATGTTCTCCGGTGATGCAAGTCACTGGTGGGACTCAATGTCAAGGACAAGGACCCCTGAGCAACAAGCAGAATTGACTTGGGAGCAATTCAAAGGGAAAGTAATGGACAAGTACTTTCCCCAGTCCTTGAGGGATCACAAAGAAAGTGAATTCCTCCAACTCAAGCAAAAGACTATGTCCCTAACTGAGTATGAGAGGAAGTTTGATCAACTTTCAAGGTATGCTCCACATCTGGTGGATACGGAAGATAGGAAGGTACATTAGAAGTTAGTATTCCTTCAGCAACCCTTTGAATATTAATAAAATAGCTAAGTCAGTAAGTATCGAAGTTGAGGCAAAACCAATGGAAGCAAACCTATACATGATAGAAATGAAGGATTTTGATGTAATACTAGGCATAGATTGGTTAGGTTGTAATTACGCCACCATCCGATGTAAGGAAATGGAAGTAGCATTTCAGAAACTAGGAGAGGAACCATTTTTGTTCCTTGGAATGAAGACGAAACCCCTTATTCGACTAGTATCGGCTTTACAAGCTGAGAAGATGTTGAGAAAAGAAACATGTCAAGGATATCTAGTATGTATCTCAGGAGGGAAACAAGAGACAATAAAGGTTGAAGATGAACCAGTAGTACGGGAATTTGTAGATGTGTTTCCAGAAGATCTATCTGGTATTCCACCCGATAGACAAGTGAAATTCACCATAGACCTAATTCCCGGGGCGGCACCAGTGTCTAAGGGCCCATACCGAATGGCCCCAAAGGAACTACAAGAATTAAAGAAGCAGTTGTAAGAACTCCTAGATATGGGCTTCATACGACCAAGTGTATCTCCATGGTGTGCACCGGTGTTGTTTGTAAAGAAGAAAGATGGAAGCATGAGGATGTGCATCGATTATAGGGAGATAAATCGATTAACAATCAAGAATAAATACCCACTCCCTAGGATTAAGGATCTATTAGATCAACTGTAAGGAGCTAAGGTATTTTCCAAGATCGACTTACGATCGGGATACCATCAACTGAAAGTAGAGACAAAGGATATACCTAAGATAGCTTTTAGAACTCGATATGGACACTACGGGTTTATAGTGATGCCGTTTGGGCTAACCAATGCACCTGCAGTGTTCATGGACCTGATGAATTGAGTGTTTTATCAATACTTGGATAAGTTTGTCATAGTCTTCATCGATGATATTATGATATATTCCAAGAGTAAGGAGCAACATGAAGAGCACTTGAGAATAGCCATAGAAGTATTACGCAAGGAGAGCTGTATGCTAAGTTCAAGAAGTGCGAGTTTTTGCTTGAACGAGTTAGATTTCTTGGACATATAGTTGCTGTCCAAGGGATTGAAGTAGATCCAGCAAAAGTAGAAGCAATAACCAATTGGAAAGCACCAAAAAATGCTGGCGAAGTACAGAGTTTTCTAGGATTGGCTGGATATTATAGGAGATTCATAGAAGGATTCTCTGAAATAGCTAGACCAATGACGCAGCTTACAAGGAAGGGAGTAAAATTCCAATGGACAGAAAAATGCGAACAAAGTTTCCAAGAACTTAGCAGAAGTTGATATGAGCACCTGTATTAACAATACCTGAAGGTACGGAAGGGTTTGTTATATACAGCGACGCATCCAAGCGAGGATTGGGATGTGTACTAATGTAGAATGGAAAAGTGATACCCTATGCTTCAAGACAATTGAAGAAACATGAGCAGAACTACCTGACACATGATTTAGAACTTGCAGCGGTAGTACACGCTTTGAAGATATGGTGACACTACTTGTATAGACGGAAGTGTGATATCTACACAGATCACAAAAGTCTCAAGTATTTCTTCACACAGAAGGAATTGAATATGCGACAAAGACGATGGTTGGAATTGGTAAACGATTACGATTGCACTATTCACTACCATCGGGGTAAGGCTAATGTTGTGGCTGACACTCTAAGTAGAAAATCAATGGGACAATTGACATCACTACTCACCTCTCAAGTGGAGTTAGTCAAGGACTTTGAAAAGTTGCAGATCGAAGTGGTTACCACACCAGGACAAGTCACTGCTCGTCTAGCAGCTTTAATAATTCGACCTACTCTTAGAGATCAAATTATAGAAGCACAAAATAAAGACTCATTTTTGCAGAAGATTAAGAATGAAGTTGGTACCGATAAGAAAAAGGACTTTAGAGTAGCTGAGGATCAGGCACTGATATTTAGAGGAAGAATTTACGTGCCTAAGGATGAAACCTTGAGAAACGAGATATTGAAGAAGCTCATTCCCCCCGGTACACCGCACATCCCGATGGTATGAAAATGTATCAAGATCTTCGAGATACATTTTGGTGGAGAAATATGAAAAGAAGTATAGGGCTGTACGTGCAGAAGTGCATGGTATGTCAACAGGTTAAGGCAGAACACCAAAAACCAGCTGGATTGTTAAATCCACTAGATATACCTGAATGGAAATGGGAAAATATCACGATGGACTTTGTGGTTGGATTCCCGAAGTCAGCAAGAGGAAATAATGCTATATGGGTAGTAGTGGATCGACTAATGCAGTCAGCTCATTTTCTTCCAGTGAAAATGACATTCAGTTTTGACCAATTGGCACGGTTATACATTAAAGAAGTTGTGAGATTACATGGTGTACCTGTATCCATTGTGTCTGACAGAGACCCAAGGTTCACGTCCAAATTTTGGAAAAGTCTACAAGGAGCTATGGGAACGAAGCTGAACTTTAGTACAGCATATCACCCTCAATCCGATGGTCAGTTTGAAAGGACCATCCAAACTTTGGAAGATATGCTGAGAACATGTGTTTTGGATCTAGGAGGTAATTGGGAGTCATACTTACCTCTAGTAGAGTTCGCTTATAATAACAGTTTCCAAGCAACTATTGGAATGGTACCATACGAAGCTCTCTATGGTAGAAGATGTAGATCCCCTATTCATTGGGATGAAGTCAAAGAGAGGAGAGTTTTGGGACCAAAAATGGTTGAAAGGACAGTCGAGGTAATCGATAAGATCTCTGCAAGAATAAAGGCAGTACAGGATCGACAAAAGAGCTATGCAGATAGATGGAAGAAGGATTTAGAATTCCAAGTTGGGGATAAAGTGTTTTTGAAAGTAGCATTGATGAAAGGTGTACTTAGATTCGGAAAGAAAGGCAAGCTACGACCCCGATATATCGGACCTTTCAAGATACTTGATAGAGTCGGAAATGTGGCTTACCGACTAGCTTTGCCACCTGAATTATCGGTAGTGCACAATGTGTTCCATATATCGATGATAAAGAAGTATGTACATGATCCTAATCATGTAGTGAATTATCAAACATTGGAGGTACAGAAAGATTTGTCGTACGAGGAACTATCGATCAAGATGTTGGATCGAAAAGTAAACTAAGGAATAAAGAGATTCAGCTGGTTAAGATACAGTGAAATCATCACGGCATAGAAGAAGCCAAAGACAAGTATCCAACACTATTCGCCCAATCAAAAGAAAAATTTTGAGGACGAAATTTTAATTAACGTGTGGGGGATGCAGAACCCCAAATAATTCTAGACACCTTAGTGGCACTAAGACATGAATATTGGATGACTAAAGTATACTTCAGATTTTTAGTCTAATTTGAGACCATTTTCGACATAGGAAAAATTCAATTTGGAAAATGATATCTAAATAAAAGTTGTAACTCTTTGAGTTAGCTTTCCAACGCACTTTGAATTACCTCAATCGGATATTGGGAAAAGAAGTTATGATAGAAACACTGAAAACTGTGCAGTTTCAACCGGACTACAACCGGTCGACCGAAACTGCATGAAATGAAAATTCTCGTTTTTCTCTAGAATTTAAATATTTATTTTCATCAATTATTTTCTCATAGGGCCACCCACGTTTTTGACAATAAAAACCCCACTAAATTGAAGCATTAAATGGAACCCATGTTTTCTCTCATAAATGAAATTTGACCCTTCATTTTACTTTAAGTTATGGGATATTTACCTATAAATAGAGACCTCATTTCACTCATTTTTCTCACAGCAAAAGCAAAAGCTTTTACATACTAAAGAAAGAGTTTCCAAGAGAGAAAAAGAGAGGGAGGAAAACTATTTTTCCTAGAAGTTTAAGAAGTATTTTCAAGCATCAATTCTCAACGATTTTCAAACATCCAAGGAGTGCATTTCTTTCAACGTCCAAGTTTCATCGAAGTTTTCAATCCAAGTTTTCAAAGTTTCAAAAGCATTAATCAAGGTAGGTAGAGGTGCAATGTGTTTAATCGTGTTAAGTTATAAGTTTCAATTTATGTTAATGTTTGTATGTCAAATGGTACTTCGGTACGGTATACCCCTCTATGTTGAAGAAATGTTCGTATGTCAAATGGTGCCCTTGGGTACGGCATACCCCTTCATGTCAAATGGTGTCTTTGGGTATGGCATGTATGAAAAGTTATAAAGTTAATGTTTTGAAATGTATAGCTTGATCACAAATGCACATATGACACCTATTGAGTTTTTTAACTCACGGGTTTAATCCCATCTCTATAGATTGAAGGAATTCTCCCACGGGCATGGATGGAGGAGAAGATGGAGAGTGATGCAACGAGCCCATGGAAATCCGTTAAATAAGTGATTTTGATTTATTTTTATGAAATGTTTTTCAATGTTATTTCTTTAAAGTTTTGAATAACTCAGAATGCGAGAACAAGTTATGTTTTCTTCAAATAAATTATATTTTGTTGTTTTGAAAAATGATTCAGTGTTTTTGTTTAAAGTATTTGAAGTATTGTTATTTAAATTATTATCCGAAGATGTAAGTTTCTGCTAAAATGTATACACCTGTTACTAAACCACCGGTTAAGCTAAGTAAAGTAAGTAGCGTTCCGAGGACGTTACAAATTGGATGGGAAAGCCGTTTGAAATTTATAATATCCAACAGGGTAATGTCACGTGGCAATGTGTAAACTAAAGTGTACACCATTGTGTACATGTAGCAAGGTCCTTACTGATTGAACATAGCTATTTGTACACTGATTTTTGTCTCGTTGTTCGACACTTGCATTGTTGTCAAGTGTTAATTGGATGGAAAAATTGTTTGAAATTTAAACTATCTAGTAGGGCAATGTCACATGGGAAAGTGTAAACTGGAGTGTGTACCCCATAGTGTACATGTATTAAGGTCCTTACCAGTTGAACCTTGCTATTTGTACATAGATTTTTGACTCGTTGCTTGACACTTGCATTGTTATCAAGTGTTAATTGAATGAGAAAACTATTTTAAATTTAAACTGTCTAGCAGGGTATTGTTACAAGGCAAAATGAAAACTAAAGTGTGTACACAACAGTGTACATGTAGCAAGGTCCTTAACGATTGAACTTGGCAATTTGTACACTGATTTTTGACACGTTTTTTGACACTTGCGTTGTCGTCAAGTCTCAAGTGGATGGAAAAACTATTTGAAATTTAAACTGTCCAACAGGGTAATGTCACGTGGCAAAGTGTAAACTAAAGTGTACGCCATAGTGTACATGTAGCAAGGTTCTTACTGATTGAACTTTGCTATTTGTGCACTGATTTTTGATAGGTTGTTTGACATTTGCATTGTTGTTAAGTGTCAATTGGATGGGAAAACTGTTTGAAATTTAAACTATCCAACATGGCAATGTCACGTGGTAAAGTGTAAACTAAAGTGTGTATACCATAGTGTACATGTAGCATGGTTCATACCGATTAAACTTTGCTATTGGTATAATAATTTTTGACACGTTGTCTGACACTTGCATTGTTGTCAAGTGTCAATTGAATGGGAAAAGTGTTTGAAATTTAAACTGTCCAACAGGGTAATGTCACGTGGTAAAGTGTAAATTAAAGTGTACACAGTAGTGTACTTGTAGCAAGGTCCTTAGCGATTGAACTTTACTATTTGTACACTAATTTTTGACACGTTGTTTGACACTTGCATTGTTGTGAAGTGTCAATTGGATGAACTAAAGTGTTTACCATATTGTACATGTAGCAAGGTCTTTACCGATTGAACTTTGCTATTTGTACATTGATTTTTGATAGGTTGTTTGACATTTGCATTGTTGTCAAGTGTCAATTGGATTGGAAAACTATTTGAAATTTAAACTGCCTAACAGGCTAATGTCACGTGGCGAAGCGTAAACTAAAGTGTACACCATAGTGTACATGTAGCAAGGTTCTTACCGATTGAACTTTGATATTTGTACACTAATTTTTGACA
>NW_019267208.1:237726-326268 GCF_002742605.1 Olea europaea var. sylvestris | reverse complement strand
ATTGATACAAATGACAATGTAATTAGCATGGAATGCATGAATCATATTGGTCAAATGTAGAACGTGAAGTTCGGGGTATTACAGAACTATACAGACTTTGGAGGATATGCTGCGTGCATGCATCCTTGATTTAGGGGGTAGTTGGGAAAGTTATGTACCACTGGTAGAATTTGCCTATAATAATAGCTATCAAGCTACGATAAAGATGGTACCTTACGAAGCTCTTTATGGCAGAAAATGTAGAGCTCCCCTTTATTGGGATGAAGTAGGTGAACGAAGAGTTTTAGGACCTGAAATAATTGAGGAAACTAGTCGAGCGGTTGATAAAATAAAAGCTAGAATCAAGGCAGCCCAGGACCGACAAAAAAGTTATGCCAATAAAAGGAGAAAAGATTTGGTATTTAATGTTGGTGATAAAGTTTTCTTAAAAGTGGCACCGATGAAGGGAGTTCTTCACTTTGGAAAGAAGGGAAAACTTCAACCAAGATTCGTAGGTCCTTTTGAAGTTTTACAGAAAGTTGGAAATGCAGCCTATCGAATCGCTCTACCACCAGATTTGTCAACAATTCATGATGTGTTCCACGTGTCAATGCTTCGACAAAATGTGTCAGATCAAAGTCATATCAAACGAAACATGACTTACAAGGAAAAACTAGTAGCAATATTGGATCGCAGAATCCAACAACTGAGGACAAAGGAAATTCCATTAGTGAGAGTTCAATGGAGAAACCATAATGTCGAAGAGTCAACCTGGGAAAGAGAAGAGGAAATCAAGATCAAGTATCCAGAACTTTTCAACTAAGTTCAAGGTAATTTTGAGGACGAAATTTTTATAAGGGAGGAAGGATGTAATACTCCGAATTTTGTGCTCATTTAATTTTTAGAATAGCAATTTAACTTTTCAAAATTTAGTATGACCAAAAAATTATTTATGGTTGCCAAATTTTGCATTAGTTGATTTATTAAAAGTTTTTCCAAATAATTTGTTAATTAGGGGTTTGGGATAAATGTCCATTTTACACCTAATTACTAAATTTAAACATTGTTTCTCGAACTTGGTCAAAAATTGATGAAACATATATGGATGAGGTGTTTTAAATTTAAGCATGAGGTGACTAACTAATGCATGAGGTGTTTTAAATTTAACAAAGTGAAACCATGCAGCCTACACATGTTGAATTTCTTGAAGAGTCACCCAAAATTTATCATTTCTCTCACCTATAAATAGATGTGTTGCTGCCCTTTATTTCCCTTGCATGAAAAACAACTTATCACTTGTTTAAAAAAGGGCAGAAAACGTGAGGGAAGAAGAGGACCAGCCTAGCATTTCTCAATTCATTTTCAACCAAGATTTCTTCAAGTTTTATTGTAAGATATTTTCTATGCTTAAGTGGTATGATTTCATGGTAACATTTATGCTTAAGCTATGCATGAAAAACCATAATATGAATGTGGTGGACAAGTCCACAAAGTTAGTTATCTATTTATGCCTTAGGACAAGTCCGAAGGGCACCGGCAAGCCGGAATGTGCAAGTATGTGTTTGATGGCATTCTTTTGTGTAGTATTAACATGTTAAAATCCAAGCATGGTATCGTATTGAGTATTCTTTATACTCATAGTGTTCTATACCAAATTCTCAGATTCATAATTGCGGAGTTGGTGGAAGTCAGTCGGCATAATCGATGATGGGTTAGGGACAAGGTTGTTTTGCATCGAAGTTTTGTTTTTGCATGTTTTGTTCGACTGCTTTCCATATGTTTTCTTATGGTATTGTATAAAAACATGTATGAGACATGATGTAATATGGTACCGGAAGTAAAATTATGCAATTATATCTTCTATGTTGTGTTAAGAGACCTTTTTTTAAAAACTCCTCCTTGCAAGTAACAAAAGGCAGAAACGGGACAGTTTTTAGGTCAACTTTAACACATTATTTTTAACTCTATAAACGTTCATTTGAGACTCTGAAAATATTACTGCGTTCCTCATTGAGTTTTCTTAATATGGGCACAAGAATCACTCAATTTGGATATCTGTAGCCTGAGATATGAATTTTTAAACGTTGAAGGGTCAAATCTGAAATTTCTGTGCAATACCTCACTGTTTTCAGTAAAACGCCCATATTATATGATCTTGGAAATTTTTTATATTTTAACCTAGAAAACTACTTGGAAATATCTTTCTAATGTCATGAATTTCATAGAAAATGGAGTTGGGATGAATTTTATAAAAATAGTCGAACTTGCTGCCCCAACTAACCGTGGCAGTGCAAGGTCCGTATATGTAAAGTATAATTTCTTGTCGACATGCACTTCTGCGGGCCATTAAAAATTTATGAGAGACATTTTACCAAGTTGAAAATAAGTTTATAACATGTAATACTTCCATTTAAGAGTATTTACATGTACCAAAGGCAGAAGCTATTATGGTTTGTACGTGACACTCGAAACTTAAGTTCGGGGCGTCACAAGTAAGGTCCTTACCAATTGGACTTTACTATTGGTACAATGATTTTCGACACGTTGATTGACACTTGCATTGTTGTCATGTGTCAATTGGACGAGAAAACTGTTTGAAATTTAAACTGTCTAGCAGGGTAATGTCACGTGGCAAAGTGTAAACTAAAGTGCGTACACCATAGCATACATGTAGCAAGGTTCTTAACGATTGAACTTTACTATTTGCACACTGATTTTTGACACGTTGTTTAACACTTTCATTGTTGTCAAGAGTCAATTGGATGGGAAAACTATTTGAAATATAAATTGTCCAATAGGGTAATGTCACGTAGCAGAGTGTAAACTAAAGTGTACACCATAGTGCACATGTCGCATGGTTCTTACCGATTGAAATTTGCTATTTCCACACTGATTTTTGACACGTTGTTTGACACGCATTGTTGTCAAGTGTCAATTAGATGGGATAACAATTTGAAATTTAAATCATCTAACTAGGTAATGTCATGTGGCAAAGTGTAAACTAAAGTATACATGATAGTGTACATGTAGCAAGGTTCTTACCGATTGAAGTTTGCTATTTGTACGCTGATTTTTGACACATTGTTTGACACTTGTATTGTTGTCAAGGTCAAATTAGATGGGAAAACTGTTCGAAATTTAAACTATCACGTGGCAAAGCGTAAACTAAAGTGTACACCATAGTGTACATGTAGCAAGAACCTTACCGATTGATTTATGCAATTCGTACATTGATTTTTGACACGTTGTTTGACACTTGTATTGTTGTCAAGTTTCAATTGGATGGTAAAACTGTTTGAAATTTAAACTGTCCAATTGGGTAATTTCACGTGGCATATTGTAAACTAAAGTGTACACCATTGTTTACGTGTAGCAAGATCCTTACTGATTGTATTTTGCTATTTGTACAATAATTTTTGACATATTGTTTGACACAAGCATTGTTGTCAAGTGTCAATTGGATGGGAAAACTATTTGACATTTATGTTGTCCAACAGGGTAATGTCACTTGGCAAAGTGTAATCTAAAGTGTACACCATAGTGTACGTGTAGCGAGGTCCTTACCAGTTGAACTTTGCTATTTGTACACTGATTTTGGACACATTGTTTGACACTTGCATTGTTTTCATGTGTCAATTGGATGGGAAAACTATTTAAAATTCAAACTGTCCAGCAGGGTAATATCATGTGGCAAAGTTTAAACTCAAGTGTGTACACCATAGTGTACATGCAGCAAGGTACTTACCGATTGAAATTTGCAATTTGTACACAGATTTTTGACACGTTGTTTGACACTCGCATTGTTGTCAAGTGTCAATTGGACGGGAAAATTATTTCAAATTTAAGCTGTCCAACAAGGTAATGTCACATGGCAAAGTGTAATCTAAAGTTTACACCATAGTGTACGTGTAGCGAGGTCCTTACCGATTGAACTTCGCTATTTGTACACTGATTTTTGACACGTTGTTTGACACTTGCATTGTTGTCATGTGTCAATTGGATGGGAAAGCTATTTAAAACTCAAACTGTCCAGCAGGGTAATATCACGTGGCAAAGTTTAAACTCAAGTGTGTACACCATAGTGTACATGCAGCAAGGTACTTATCGATTGAAATTTGCAACTTGTACACAGATTTTTGACACGTTGTTTGACACTTGTATTGTTGCCAAATGTCAATTGGATGGGAAATGGTTTGGAATTTAAACTGTCAAACAGGGTAATGTCACGTGGCAAAGTGTAAACTAAAGTGTGTACACCATAGTGTACATGTAGCAAGGTTTTTACCGATTGAATTTTACTATTTGTAGACTGATTTTTGACATGTTGTTTGACACTTGAATTGTTGACAAGTGTCAATTAGATGGGAAAATTGTATGAAATTTAAACTATCCAGTAGGGTAATGTCTTGTAGCAAAGTGTAAACTAAAGTGTATACCATAGTGTACATGTAGCTAGGTCCTTACCGATTGAACTTTGCTATTTGTACACTGATTTTTGACTCATTGTTTGACACTTGTACTATTTTTAAGTGTCAATTGGATGGAAAAACTGTTTGAAATTTTAACTGTACAACAAGGTAATGTCACATGGAAAAGTGAAAACTAAAGTACACACCATAGTGTATATGTAGTAAGGTCCTTACCAATTGAACTTTACTATTTGTACACTAATTTTTGACACATTGATTGACACCATCAACTTCTGTAATGGAAGCTTCGGCCACTTCCTGGTTAATAGCCTACGGCTAGCTTATCCCTTTAGAAGAAGTGTTTTGTTTTGACATTGTTATCATGTGTCAATTGGATGAGAAAACTGTTTGAAATTTAAACCGTCAAGTAGGGTAATGTCACGTGGCAAAGTGTAAACTAAAGTGCATACACCATAGCATACATGTAGCAAGGTTCTTACCGATTGAACTTTACTATTTGTACACTGATTTTTGACACGTTGTTTGACACTTTCATTGTTGTCAAGAGTCAATTGGATGGGAAAACTATTTTAAGTATAAATTGTCCAATAGGGTAATGTCGCGTAGCAAAGTGTAAACTAAAGTGTACACCATAGTGTACATGTAGCATGGTTCTTACCGATTGAACTTTGCTATTTGCATACTGATTTTTGACACGTTGTTTGACACTTACATCGTTGTCAAGTGTCAATTGGATCAAAATACTATTTTCAATTTCAACTGTCCAACAGGGTAATGTCACATGACAAAGTGTGAACTCTAGTGTACACCATAGTGTACATGTAGCAATGTTTTTACCGATTGAACTTTACTACTTTTACACTGATTTTTGACATGTTGTTTGACACGTGAATTGTTGACAACTATCTATTAGATGGGAAAACTGTATGAAATTTAAACTGTCCAGTAGGGTAATTTCTTGTGACAAAGTGTAAATTAAAGTGTACACCATAGTGTACGTGTAGCAAGGTCGTTACCGATTGAACTATGCTATTTGCACACTGATTTTATACATGTTGTTTGAACTATGCTATTTTTGACACGTTATCTAACACTTTCATCGTTATCAAGTGTCAATTGGATGAGAAAATTGTTTGAAATTTAAACTGTCCAACAGGATAATGTCACGTGGCAAAGTGTAAACTAAAGTGTACACTATAGTGTACATGTAGCAAGGTTCTTACCGATTGAACTTTGCTATTTGTACACTGATTTTTGACACGTTGTTCGACACTTGCATTGTTGTCAAGTGTCAATTGGATAGGAAAAGTGTTTGAAATTTAAACTGTCCTACATGGTAATGACCCGTGGCAAAGTTCAAACTAAAGTTTACACCATAGTGTATATGTCGTAAGGTTCTTACTGATTGAACTTTGCTATTTGTACACTGATTTTTGACACATTGTTTGACACTTGCATTGTTATCAAATGTCAATTAGATGGGATAATGTTTGAAATTTAAATTGTCTAACAGGGTAATGTCACGTGGCAAAGTATAAATTAAAGTGTACACCATAGTGTACATGTAGCAAGGTTCTTACCGATCGAACTATGCTATTCGTACGTTGATTTTTGACACGTGGTTTGACACTTGCATTGTTGTAAAGTGTCAATTGGATGGAAAAACTATTTGAAATTTAAACTGTCAAACAGGGTAAAACCACGTGGTAAAGTGTAAACTAAAGTGTACACCATAGTGTACATGTGGCAAGGTCCTTACCGATTGAACATTACTATTTGTACACTGATTTTCGACACGTTGTTTGACACTTATATTATTGTGAAGTGTCAATTGGATGGAAAAACTGCTTGAAATTTAAACTTTCCAGTATAGTAATGTCACGGGGCAAAGTGTAAACTAAAGTGTACACCATAGTGTACATGTAGGAAGGTTCTTACCAATTGTACTTCGCTAATTGTATACTGATTTTGGACATGTTGTGTGACACTTGCAATCTTGTCAAGTGTCAATTGGATGGGAAAACTATTTTAAATTTAAACTATCCAACAGGGTAATGTCACGTGGTAAAGTGCAAATTAAAGTGTACATCGTAGTGTAAATGTAGCAACGTACTTACCGATTGAACTTTGTTATTTGTACACTGATTTTTGACACGATGTTTGACACTTATGTTGTTGTCAAGTGTCAATTGGATGGGAAAACTACTTGAAATTTAAACTGTCCAACAGGGTAATGTCACGTGGTAAAGATTAAACTAAATTGTACACCATAGTGTACATGCGGCAAGGTCCTTACCGATTGAACTTTGCTATTTGTACACTGAATTTCAACACATTGTTTGACACTTGCATTGTTGTCAATTGTCAATTAGATGGAAAAACTGTTTGAAATTTAAACTGTCCAATAGAGTAATGTCACAGGGCAAAGTGTAAACTAAAGTGTACATTAGAGCGTATATGTAGCAAGATTCTTACTGATCGAACTTTGCTGTTTGTACACTGATTTTTGACACATTGTTTATACTTACATTGTTGTCAAGTGTCAATTGGATGGGAAAACTATTTGGAATTTAAACTGTCCAACAGGGTAACATCATGTGGCAAAGTGTAAACTAAAGTGTACAGCACAATGTACATGTGGCAAGGTTCTTACCGATTGACCGTTGCTATTTGTACACTGATTTTTGACACGTTGTTGACACTTGCATTGTTGTCAGGTATCAATGATACGAGAAAACTATTTGAAATTTAAACTATCCAACAGGATAATGTCACGTGGCAAAGTATAAACTAAAGTGTACGCCATAGTGTACATGGAGCAAGGTTCTTACCAATGGAACTTTGCTATTCGTACACTAATTTTTGATACGTTGTTCGACACTTGCATTGTTGTCAAGTGTCATTTAGATGGGAAAACTGCTTGAAATTTAAACTGTCCAGCAGGGTAGTGTCATGTGGCAAAGTGTAAACTAAAGTGTACACCATAGTGTACATATCGCAAGGTTCTTACCGATTAAACTTTTCTATTTATACACTAATTTTTGACATGTTTGACACTTGTATTGTTGTCAAGTGTCTAATGGATCAAAAAACTGTTTGAAATTTAAACTTTCCAACTGGGTAATGTCACGTGGCCAAGAGTAGACTAAAGTGTACACCATAGTGTACATGTAGCAAGGTCCTTACTGATTGAACTTTCCTATTTGTACATTGATTTTCGACACGTTGTTTAACACTTGTATTGTTCTCAAGTGTCAATTTGATGGAAAAACTGTTTGAAATTTAAATTGTCCAGTGGAGTAATGTCATAGGGCAAAGTGTAAATGAAAGTGTACACCATAGTGTACCTGTAGCAAGGTTCTTACCGATTGAACTTTGCTGTTTGTACACTAATTTTTGACACTTTGTTCAACACTTGCATTGTTTTCAAGTGTCAATTGGGTGAAAAAACTGTTTTAAATTTAAATAGTCCAACAGGGTAATGTCACGTGGTAAAGTGTAAACTAAAGTGTACATGCGGCAAGGTCCTTACCGATTGAACTTTACTATCTGTAAACTGATTTTTGACACTTTGTTTGACACTTGCATTGTTTTCAAGTGTCAATTGGGTGGGAAAACTGTTTGAAATTTAAGCAGTCCAATAGTGTAATGTCATGTGGCAAAGTATAAACTAAAGTGTACACCGTAGTGTACATTTAGAAAGGTCCTTATCGATTGAATTTTGCTATTTGTACACTGATTTTCGACACGCTGTTGGACACTTGCATTGTTGTCAAGGGTCAATTGGATGGAAAAACTATTTGAAATTCAAATTGTCCAACAGGGTAATGTCACGTGGTAAAGTGTAAACAAAAGTGTACACCATAGTGTAGATGTAGCAAAGTTCTTACCGATTGAACTTTGCTATTTGTACACAAATTTTTTACATGTTGTTTGACAGTTGCGTTGCTGTTGAGTGTTAATTAGATGGAAAAACTGTTTGGAATTTAAGCTGTCTAGCAAGGTAGTGTTACGTGGTAAAGTGTAAACCATAGTATACATGTCGCAAGGTTCTTACCGACTGAACTTTGCTATTTGTAAACCTATTTTTGACACGTTGTTTAACACTTGCATTGTTGTCTATTGTCAGATGGATTGGAAAATTGTTTGAAATTTCAACTGTCCAACAGGGTAATGTCACGTGGTAGAGTGTAAACTAAAGTTTACATCGTAGTGTACATGTGGCACAGTCCTTACCGATTGAGCTTTGCTATTTCTACACTGATTTTGGACACTTTGTTCAACACTTGCATCATTGTCAAGTGTCAATTGGGTGGGAAAATGTTTAAAATTTAAACAGTCCAACAGTGTAATGTCACGTTGCAAAGTGTAAACTAAAATGTACACCATAGTGTACATGTAGGAAGGTCCTTATCGATTGAACTTTACTATTTATACACTGATTTTCGACATGTTGTTAGACACTTGCATTGTTGTCAAGTGTCAATTGGATAGGAAAACTGTTTGAAATTCAAATTGTCTAACAAGGTAATGTCACGTGGCAAAGTGTAAACAAAAGTGTACACCATAGTGTGGCTATAGCAAGGTTCTTAACCATTGAACTTTGCTATTTGTACACAAATTTTTTCACGTTATTTGACAATTGCATTGTTGTCAAGTGTTAATTAGATAGAAAAACTATTTTGAATTTAAACTGTCCAGCAAGGTAGTGTCACGTGGTAAAGTGTAAACTAAAGTGTACACCATAGTGTACATGTCAAAAGGTTCTTACCAATTGAACTTTGCAATTTGTAAACTGATTTTTGACACGTTGTTTGACACTTGCATTGTTGTCTAGTGTTAGATGGATGGAAAAATTGTTTGAAATTTAAACTTTCCAACAGGGTAATGTCACGTGGCAAAGTGTAAACTAAATTTTACACCATAGTGTACATGTGGCAAGGTCCTTACCGATTGAGCTTTGGTATTTATACACTGATTTTGGACACTTTCTTTGACACTTGCATTGTTGTCAAGTGTCAATTAGGTGGAAAAACTATTTAAAATTTAAACAGTCCAACAGTGTAATATCACGTGGCATAGTGTAAACTAAAGTGTACACCACAGTGTACATGTAGCAAGGTCCTTTTCGATTGAACTTTGTTGTTTGTACACTGATTTTCAATAGGTTGTTTGACACTTGCATTGTTATCAAGTGTTAATTGGACGGGAAAACTGTTTGAAATTTAAACTATCTAACAGAGTAATGACACGTGGTAAAGTGTAAACCAAAGTGTACACCATAGTGTACAACTTGCAGGTCCTTACCGATTGAACTTTGCTGTTTATACACTGATTTTTGACACGTTGTTTGACACATGCATTGTTGTCAAGTGTCAATTGGATGAGAAAACTATTTGAACTTTAAACTGTCCAACATGGTAGTGCCACGTGGTAAAGTGTACACCATAGTGTAGGTGTCACAAGGTTCTTCCCGATTGAACTTTGCTATTTGTACTTTGATTTTTGAACCGTTGTTTAACACTTACATTGTTTTCAAGTCTCAATTGGATGGGAAAACTGTTTGAATTTTAAATTGTCTAATAGGGTAATGTCACGTGGTAAAGTGTAAACTAAAGTGTGTACATATAGCAATGTCCTTACCGATTGAACTTTGCTATTTGTACTTTGATTTTTGAACCATTGTTTAACACTTGCATTGGATGGGAAAACTGTTTGAAATTTAAATTGTCCAATAGCGGAATGTCACGGGGTAAAGTGTTAACTTAAGTGTACACCATAGTGCACTTGTAGCAAGGTTCATAGCGATTGAACATTGTGATTTGTACACAGATTTTTGACTCGTTGATTGACACTTACATTGTTGTCAAGTGTCAATTGGATGGGAAAATTGTTTGAAATTTAAACAGTCCAACAGGATAAAGTCACGTGGCAAAGTGTAAACTAAAGTGTACACCATAGTGTACACGTCGCAAGGTTCTTACCGATTGAACTTTATATTTGTACACTGATTTTTGACACATTGTTTGACACTTGCATTGTTGTAAAGTGTCAATGGGATGGGAAAACTATTAGAAATTTAAACTGTCCAACAGGGTAATGTCACGGGGCAAAGTGTGAACTAAAGTGTACACCATAGTGTACATGTAGCAATGTTCTTACCGATTGAACTTTGCGATTGTACACTAATTTTTGACACGTTGTTTGACATTTGCATTGTTGTCAAATGTCAATTGGATGGGAAAACTGTTAGAAATTTAAACTATCCAACAGGGTAATGTCACTTGGCAAAGCGTGAACTGAAGTGTACACCATAGTGTACATGTAGCAAGGTTCTTACTGATTGAACTTTATGATTTGTACACTGATTTTTGACACGCTGTTTGACACTTCCATTGTTGTCAAGTATCAATTGGACGTGAAAACTATTAGAAATTTAAACTGTCCAATAGGGTAATGTCCCGTGGCAAAGTGTAAACTAAAGTGTACACCATAGTGTACAAGTAGCAAGGTTCTTACTGATTGAACTTTGCTATTTGTACATTGATTTTTGACAAGTTGTTTGACACTTGCGTTGTTGTGAAGTGTCAACTAGATGGGAAAACTGTTTGAAGTTTACACTGTCTAACAGGGTAATGTCACGTGGCTAAAGTGTATGCTAAAGTGTACACCATAGTGTACTTGTGGCAAGGTCCTTACCGATTGACCTTTGCTATTTGTACACTGATTTTTGACACGTTGTCTAACACTTTCATCATTATCAAGTGTCAATTGGATGGGAAAACTGTTTGAAATTTAAACTATCCAACAGGGTAATGTCACGTGGCAAAATGTAAATTAAAGTGTACACCATAGTGTACATGTAGCAAGGTCCTTACCGATTGAACTTTACTAATTGTACACTGATTTTTGACACATTGTTTTACACTTGCATTGTTGTCAAATGTCAATTGGATGGGAAAACTGTTAGAAATTTAAACTGTCCAACAAGGTAATATCACGTGGAAAAGTGTGGACTAAAGTGTATACCATAGTGTACTTGTATCAATGTTCTTACAGATTTAACTTTGCTAGTTGTACACTAATTTTTAGCACGTTGTTTGAAACTTGTATTGTTGTAAAGTGTCAACTGGATGGAAAAACTATTTAAAATTTAAACTGACCAATAGGGCAATGTCATGTGGCAAAGTGTAAAACTAAAGTGTACACCATAGTCTACGTGTAGCATGGTCCTTACCAGTTGAACTTTACTTTTTGTACATTGGTTTTTGACACGTTGTTTGACACTTGCATTGTTGTGAAGTTTCAAGTAGATGGGAAAACTATTTGAAAGTTACACTGTCTAATAGGGTAATGTCACGTGGCAAAGTGTAAACTAAAGTGTGTACACCATAGTGTATATGTGGCAAGGTCCTTACCGATTGAGAATTGTTATTTGTACACTGATTTTTGACACGTTGTTTGACTCTTGCATTGTTAACAAGTGTCAATTGGACAGGAAAATTGTTTGAAATTTACACTATCCAATTGGGTAATGTCACGTGGCAAAGTATAAATTAAAGTGTACACCATAGTGTTCATGTAGTAGGGTCCTTACCGATTGAACTTTACTATTTGTACACTGATTCTCGACACGTTGTTTGACACTTGCATTGTTTTCAAGTGTCAATTTGATGGGAAAACTATTTGAAATTTAAACTATCTAACAGGGTAAAGTCAAGTGACAGAGTGCAAACTAAAGTGTACACCATAGTGTAAATGTTGAAGGGTTCTTACCGATTGAACTTCGCTATTTGTACACTGATTTTTTACCCGTTGTTTGACACTTGCATTGTTGTCCAGTGTCAATTGGATGGAAATCATATTTGAAATTTAAACTATCCAATAGGGTAATGTCACGTGGCAAGGTGTAAACTAAAGTGTACTGCACAGTGTACTTGTAGCAAGGCTCTTATCGACTGAACTTTGCTATAAGTACACTGATTTTTGACACATTGTTTGACTCTTGCATTGTTGTCAAGTGTCAATTGGATGGGAAAACGGTTAGATATTTAAACTGTTCTACAAGGTAATGTCACGTGCCAAAGTGTAAACTAAAGTGTGTATACCATAGTGTACGTGTAACAAGGTTCTTACCGATTGAACTTTGCTATTTGTACACTAATTTCTGACACAATGTTTGACACTTGCATTGTTATCAAGTGTCAATTGGATGGGAAAACTACCTTAAATTTAAACTATCTAATAGGGTAAAGTCACGTGACAAAGTGTACACCATAATGTAAATGTAGCAAGGTTCTTGCCGATTGAACTTTGCTATTTGTACACTAATTTTTTACCCGTTGTTTGACACTTGCATTGCTGTCATGTGTCAATTAGATGGAAGTGTTTGAAATTTTAATTGTCCAATAGGGTGTGTAGCAAGGTTCTTACATATTGAACTTTGCTATTTGTACACAGATTTTTGACACATTGTTTGACACTTGCATTGTTGTCAGGTGTCAATTGGATGGAAAAATAGTTTGAAATCTAAACTGTCCAGCAGGATAATGTCACGTGGCTAAAGTGTATGCTAAAGTGTACACCATAGTGTACTTGTGGCAAGGTCCTTACCGATTGACCTTTGCTATTTGCACACTGATTCTTGACACGTTGTCTAACACTTTCATTGTTATCAAGTGTCAATTGGATGGGAAAACTATTTGAAATTTAAACTATCCAATAAGGTAATGTCACGTGGCAAAATGTAAATTAAAGTGTACACCATAGTGTACACGTAGCAGGGTCCTTACCGATTGAACTTTACTATTTGTACACTGATTTTTGACACTTTGTTTGACACTTTGCATTGTTTTGAAGTGTCAACTAGATGGGAAAATAGTTTGAAATCTACACTGTCCAAAAGGGTAATGTCATGTGGCAAAATGTAAACTAAAGTGTGTTCACCATCGTGTACATGTAGCAACGTTCCTACCGATTGAATTTTGATATTTGTACACTAATTTTTGACACATTGTTTGACACTTACATTGTTGTCAAGTGTCAATTGGATAGAAAAACTGTTAGAAATTTAAACTGTCCAACAGGGTAATGTCACGTGGTAAAGTGTAAACTAAAGTGTACACCATAGTGTACGTGTAGCATGGTCCTTACCGGTTGAACTTTGCTTTTTGTACACTGGTTTTTGACACGTTGTTTGACACTTGCATTGTTATGAAGTTTCAACTAGATGGGAAAACTATTTGAAAATTACATTGTCTAATAGAGTAATGTCACGTGGCAAAGTGTAAACGAAAGTGTGTACACCATCGTGTATATGTGGCAAGGTCCTTACCGATTGAGCATTGCTATTTGTACACTGATTTTTGACACGTAGTCTGACTCTTGCATTGTTAACAAGTGTCAATTGGATGGGAAAACTGTTTGAAATTTACACTGTCCAATTAGGTAATGTCACGTGGCAAAGTATAAATTAATGTGTACACCATAGTGTACATGTAGTAGGGTCCTTACCGATTGAACTTTATTATTTGTACACTGATTTTCGACACGTTGCTTGACACTTGCATTTTTGTCAAGTGTCAATTGGATGGAAAAAGTATTTGAAATTTAAACTGTCTAACAGGGTAAAGTGAAGTGACAAAGTGCAAACTAAAGTGTACACCATAGTGTAAATGTTGCAAGGTTCTTACCGATTGAACTTTGCTATTTGTACACTAATTTTTTACACGTTGTTTGACACTTGCATTGTTGTCCAGTGTCAATTGGATGGAAATCATATTTGAGATTAAAACTATCCAATAGGGTAATATCACGTGGCAAGGTGTAAACTAAAGTGTACTGCATAGTGTACTTGTAGCAAGGTTCTTATCAATTAAACTTTACTCTAAGTACACTGATTTTTACCACGTTGTTTGACTCTTGCATTGTTGTCAAGTGTCAATTGGATGGGAAAAGGGTTAGATATTTAAACTATCCTGCAGGGTAATGTCACGTGCCAAAGTTTAAACTAAAGTGTGTATACCATAGTGTACGTGTAACAAGGTTCTTACCGATTGAACTTTGCTATTTGTACACTGATTTCTAACACATTGTTTGACACTTGCATTGTTATCAAGTGTCAATTGGATGGGAAAACTACCTGAAATTTAAACTATCTAACAGGGTAAAGTCACGTGACAAAGTGTAAACCATAGTGTACACCAGAGCGTAAATGTAGCAAAGTTCTTACCGATTGAACTTCACTATTTGTACACTAATTTTTGACCCGCTGTTTAACACTTGCATTGTTGTCATGTTTCAATTAGATGGAAGTATTTGAAATTTTAACTGTCCAATAGGGTGTGTAGCAAGGTTCTTACAGATTGAACTTTGCTATTTGTACACAGATTTTTGACACATTGTTTGACACTTGCATTTTTGTCAAGTGTCAATTGGATGGAAAAATAGCTTGAAATCTAAACTGTCCAGCAAGGTAATGTCACGTGGCTAAAGTGTATGCTAAAGTGTACACCATAGTGTACTTGTGGCAAGGTCCTTACTAATTGACCTTTGCTATTTGTACACTGATTTTTGACACGTTGTCTAACACTTTCATTGTTATCAAGTGTCAATTGGATGGGAAAACTGTTTGAAATTTAAACTGTTCAACAGGGTAATGTCACGTGGCAAAATGTAAATTAAAGTGTACACCATAGTGTACATGTAGCAGGGTCCTTACCGATTGAACTTTACTATTTGTACACTGATTTTTAACACATTGTTTGACACTTTGCATTGTTTTGAAGTTTCAACTAGATGGGAAAATAGTTTAAAATCTACACTGTCCAAAAGGGTAATGTCATGTGGCAAAATGTAAACTAAAGTGTGTTCACCATTGTGTACATGTAGCAAGTTTCTTATCAATTGAATTTTGCTATTTGTACGCTGATTTTTGACACGTTGTTTGACACTTACATTGTTGTCAATTGGATAGAAAAACTGTTAAAAAATTAAACTGTCCAATAGGCTAATGTCACGTGGCAAAGTGTAAACTAAGGTGTACACCATAGTGTACATGAAGCAAGGTTCTTAACATTTGAACTTTCTATTTGTACATTGATTTTTGACACATTTTTTGACACTTGCATTATTGTGAAGTGTGAACTAGATTGGAATATTTGAAATTTTACATTGTCCAATATGGTAATGTCACGTGGCTAAAGTGTAAGCTATACTGTTCACCATTGTATACTTGTACCAAGGTCCTTACCAATTGAACTTTGCTATTTGTACACTGATTTTTGACTCATTGTCTAACATTTGCATTGTTATCAAGGGTCAATTGAATGGGAAAACTGTTTGAAATTTAAACTGTCCAATAGGGTAATGTCACGCGGTAAAGTGTAAATTAAAGTGTACACCATAGTGTACATGTAGCAGGGTCCTTACCGATTGAACTTTACCATTTGTACACTGATTTTCGATACATTGTTTGACACTTGTATTATTGTCAAGTGTCAATTGGACGGGAAAATTGTTTGAAATTTAAATTGTTCAACAGGGTAATGTTACGTGGCAAAGTGTAAACTAAAGTGTTCATCATAGTGTACATATAGGAAGGTCTTTACCGATTGAACTTTGCTATTTGTACACAGATTTTGGACACGTTGTCTTACACTTGCATTGTTGTCAAGTGTCAATTAGATGGGAAAACTGTTTGAAATTTAAGTCGTCCAACAGGGTATTGTCACGTGGCTAAAGTGTAAACTAAAGTGTACATCATAGTGTACTTGTAGCGAGGTTCTTATCGATAGAACTTTGCTATTTGTACACTGATTTTTGACACGTTGTCTGGCACTTGCATTGTTGTCAAGTCTCAATTGGATGGGAAAACTGTTTGAAATTTAAATTGTCCAATAGGGTAATGTCAAGTGGTAAAGTGTAAACAAAAGTGTACACCATTGTGCACATGTAGCTGGGTCCTTCTCAATTGAACTTTTCTATTCGTACACTGATTTTTGACACGTTGTTTGACACTTGCATTGTTGTCAAGTGTCAATTGGACGGGAAAACTATTTTAAATTTAAACTGCCCAATAGAGTAATGTCACGTGGCAAAGTGTAAACTATAGTGTACACCGTAGTGTTCACGGGGCCAGGTCCTTAACGATTAAGCTTTGCTATTTGTACACTGATTTTTGACACGTTATTTGACACTTGCATTGTTGTCAAGTTTCAGTTGGTTGGGAAAACAGTTTAAATTTAAACTGTCCAATAGAGTAATGTTACATGGTAAATTGTAAACTAAAGTATACAACATAGTGTACAAGTAGCAAGGTTCATATCGATTGAACTTTGCTATTTGTACATTGATTTTTGACACGTTGTTTGACATTTGCATTTTTGTCAAATGTCAATTGGATGGGAAAACTATTTGAAATTTAAATTGTCCAACAGGGTAATATCACGTGGCAAAGTGTAAACTAAAGTGTACATCATAGTGTTTGAAATTTAAATAGTCCAATAGAGTAATGTCACGTGATAATGTGTAAATTAAAGTGTACACCATAGTGTACATGTAGCAAGGTTCTTATCGACAGAGCTTTGCTATTTGTACACTGATTTTTTACATGTTGTCTTACACTTGCGTTGTTGTCAAGTGTTAATTGGATAGGAAAATAGTTTGAAATTTAAACTATCCAGTAGGGTAATATCACGTGGTAAAGTCTAAACTAAAGTGTACCCCATAGTGTACATGTACCAAGGTCCTTAACTATTGAACTTTGCTATTCGTACACTGCTATTCGACACATTGTTTGACACTTGCATTGTTGTCAAGTGTCAATTGGATGGGAAAACTGTATGAAATTAAAGCTGTCTAACAGGGTATTGTCACGTGGCTAAAGTGTAAACTAAAGTGCACATCATAGCGTACTTGTAGCGAGGTCCTTACCAATTGAACTTTGCTATTTGTACACTAATTTTTGTCATGTTGTCTGGCACTTGCATTGTTCTCAAGTGTCATTTGGATTGGAAAACTGTTTGAAATTTAAATTGTCTAACAGGGTAATGTCACGTGGCAAAATGTAAACAAAAGCGTACACTATTGTGTACATGTAGCTGGGTCCTTCCCGATTGAACTTTGCTATTCGTACACTGATTTTTGACACGTTGTTTGACACATGCATTATTGTCCGGTGTCAATTGGATGGGAAAACTATTTTAAATTTAAATTGTCCAACAGGGTTATGTCATGTTGCAAAGTGTAAATTATAGTGTACACCATAGTGTTCATGGGCCTAGGTCCTTAACGATTGAACTTTGCTATTTATACACTAATTTTTGGCACGTTGTTTGACACTTGCATCGCTGTCAAGTGTCAATTGGTTGGTAAAACTGTTTGAAATTTAATTTGTCAAATAGAGTAACGTTACATGGCAAATTGAAAACTAAAGTGTACACCATAGTGTACATATAGAAAGGTTCTTATCGATTGAACTTTGCTATTTGTGCACTGATTTTTGACACGTCGATTGACATTTGCATTGTCGTCAAGTGTCAATTGGATGAGAAAACTGTTTGAAATTTAAACTGACTAACAGGGTAATGTCACGTAGCAAAGTGTAAACTAAAGTGCACATTATAGTATATGGGAAAACTGTTTGAAATATAAACAATCCGATAGAGTAATGTCATGTGGCAAAGTGTAAACTAAAGTGTACACCATAGTGTATAGGTAGCAAGTTTCTTACCGATAGAACTCTGCTATTTGTACACTGATTTTTGACACGTTGTCTGGCACTTGCATTGTTGTCAAGTGTCAATTGGATGAAAAAATTGTTTAAAATTTAAATTGCGCAACAGGGTAATATCACGTGATAAAGTGTAAACAAAAGTGTACACCATTGTGTACATGTAGCAGGGTCCTTCTCGATTGAACTTTGCTATTCGTACACTGATTTTTGGCACGTTGTTTGACATTTGCATTGTTTTCAGGTGTCAACTAGATGGGAAACTATTTTAAAGTTAAACTGTCCAACAGGGTTATGTCGCGTGGCAAAGTGTAAACTGTAGTGGACACCACAGTGTTCAGGGGGCCAGATCCTTAACAATTGAACTTTGCTATTTGTACGCTGGTTTTTGACACATTTTTTGACACTTGTATTGTTGTCAAGTGTCAATTGGTTGGGAAAACTTTTGAAATTTAAACTGTCCAACAAGGTAATGTCTCGTGGCAAAGTGTAAACTAAAGTGTATACCATAGTATACATGTAGCAAGGTCCTTACCAATTGAACTTTGCAATATGTGCACTGATTTTTGATACATTGTCTGGCACTTGCATTATTGTCAAGTGTCATTTGGACGGGAAAATTATTTGAAATTTAAACTGTCCAATAGGGTAATATCACTTGGTAAAGTGAAAACTAAAGTGTACACCATAGAGTACATGTAGCAAGGTCCTTAATGATTGAACTTTGCTACTCGTACACTGATTTTCGACACGTTGTTTGACCCTTGCATTGGTGGCAAGTGTCAATTGAATGGGAAAACTGTTTGAAATTTAAACTGTCCAACAAGGTAATGCCGCGTTGCAAAGTGTAAATTAAAGTGTACACCATAGTGTACATGTAGCAAGGTCCTTACCTATTGAACTTTACTATTTGTACACTGATTTTCAACACGTTGTTTGACACTTGAATTGTTGTCGAAAGTCAATTGGATGGGAAAACTATTTGAAATTTAAATTGTCCAACAGGGTAATGTCATGTGGCAAAGTGTAAACTAAAGTGTACATGTAGCAAGGTCATTACCAATTGGACTTTGCTATTTGTACACTGATTTTTTACACGTTCTCTTATACTTACATTGTTGTCAAGTGTCAATTGGATGGGAAAACTATTTGAAATTTAAACTGTCCAACAGGGTAATATCATGTGGTAAAGTCTAAACTAAAGTGTACACCATAGTGTACATGTAGCAAGGTCCTTACCTATTGAACTTGTCTATTCGTACACTAATTTTTGATACATTATTTGACACTTGCATTATTGTCAAGTGTCAATTGGATGGGAAGATTGTATGAAATTTAAGCTGTCCAACAGGGTATTGTCACGTGGCTAAAGTGTAAACTAAAGTATACATCATAGTGTACTTATAGCGAGGTCCTTACCGATTGAACTTTGCTATTTGTACACTGATTTTTGTCATGTTGTTTGGCACTTGCATTGTTGTCAAGTGTCAATTGGATTGAAAAACTGTTTACAATTTAAATTGTCCGATAGGATAATGTCACATAGCAAAGTGTAAACAAAAGTGTACAGCATTGTGTACATATAGCAGGGTCCTTCCAGATTGAACTTTGCTATTCGTACACTGATTTTAAACACGTTGTTTGACACTTGTATTGTTGTCAAGCGTCAATTGGATGGGTAAACCGTTTAAAAATTTAAACTGTCCAATAGGGTTATGTCCCGTAGCAAAGTGTAAACTATAGGGTACACCATAGTGTTCAGGGGGCCAGGTCCTTAACGATTGAACTTTACTATTTGTTCACTGATTTTTGGCATGTTGTTTGACACTTGCATTGTTGTCAAGTGTCAATTGGTTGGAAAAATTGTTTAAAATTTAAACTGTCCAGTAGAGTAATGTTACGTGGCAAATTGTAAAATAAAGTATGCACTATAGTGCAGATGTAGCAAGGTTCCTGTCGATTGAACTTTATTATTTGTACAATGATTTTTGACACATTGTTTGATATTTACATTGTTTTCAAGTGTCAATTGGATGGGAAAATTGTTTGAAATTTAAACTGTCCAACAGGGTAATGTCACGTGGTAAAGCATAAACTAAAGTGTACACCATAGTGTGTGGAAAAACTGTATGAAATTTGAACAGTCCAATAGAGTGATGTCATTTGGCAAAGTGTAAACTGAAGTGTACACCATAGTGTACATGTAGCAAGGTTCTTACCGATAGAACTTTGCTATTTGTACACAGATTTTTGACACGTTGTCTGGCACTTACATTGTTCTCAAGTGTCAATTGGGTGGAAAAACTGTTTGAAATTTAAATTGTCCAACAGGGAATGTCACGTGGCAAAGTGTTAACAAAAGTATATACCATTGTGTACATGTAGTAGGGTTCTTCCTGATTGAACTTTACTATTCGTACACTGATATCTGACACATTGTTTGATACTTGCATTGTTTTCAAGTGTCAATTGAATGGAAAAACTGTTTTAAATTTAAACTGTCCAACAGGATAATGTCACTTGGCAAAGTGTAAACTATAGTGTACACCATAGTGCTCATGGGGCTAGGTCCGTAACGATTGAACTTTGCTATTTGTACACCGATTTTTGACACGTTGTTTGAAACTTGTATTGTTTTCAAATATCAATCGGTTGGAAAAACTATTGGAAATTTGAACTGTCCAATAGAGTATTGTTACGTGGGAAACTGTAAACTAAAGTGTGCACCATAGTGTACATGTAGCAAGGTTCTTTTCAATTGAACTTTGCTATTTGTACGCTAATTTTTGACATGTTGTCAGATACTTGCAATGTTGTCAAGTGTTAATTGGATGGGAAAACTTATGAAATTTAAATTGTCCAACAGGGTAATGTCACGTGGCAAAGTGTAAACTAAAGTGTACACCATAGTGTTCATGTGGCAAGGTCCTTACTGATTGAACTTTGCTATTTGTACAATGATTTTTGACACATTGTTTGACAAATGCATTGTTGTCATGTGTCAATTGGATGGAAAAATAGTTTGAAATTTAAACTATCCAATAGAGTAATGTCACGTGGCAGAGTATAAACAAAAGTTTACACCATAGTGTACATGTAGCAAGGTCCTTACCGATAGAACATTGCAATTTGTAAACTGATATTTGACACATTGTCTGACCCTTGCATTGTTGTCAAGTGTCAATTGGATGGGAAAACTGTTTGAAATTTAAACTGTCCAATAGGGTAATGTCACGTGGCAAAGTGAAAACTAAAGTGTACACCATAGTGTACATGTGGCAAGGTCCTTACCGCTTGAACTTTGCTATTCATACATTAATTTTCCACTTGCATTGTTGTCAGGTGTCAATTGGATGGGAAAACTATTTCAAATTTAAACTGTCCAACAGAGTAATGTCACGTGGCAAAGTGTAAACTGTAGTGTACACCATAGTGTACATGTAGCAAGATTCTCACCGATTGAACTTTGCTATTTGTACACTGATTTTTGACACGTGTTTAACACTTGCATTCTTGTCAAGTGTCAATTAGAAGGGAAAACTGTTTGAAATTTAAACTGTCCAATAGAGTAATGTCACATGGCAGATTGTAAACTAAAGTATACTCCATAGTGTACATGTAGCAATGTTCTTACCGATTGAACTTTGCTATTTATACACTGATTTTTGACACGTTGCTTGGCATTTACATTGTTCTCAAATGTCAATTGGATGGGAAAACTGTTTGAAATTTAAACTATCCAACAGGGTAATGTCATGTGGCAAAGTGTAAACGAAAGTATACACCATAGTGTATGGGAAAACTATTTGAAATTTAAACAGTCCAATAGAGTAATGTCACGTGACAAAGTGAAAACTATAGTGTACATGTAGCAAGATTCTTACCGATTGACCTTTTCTATTTGTATATTGATTTTTGATACGTTGTTCGATACTTGCATTGTTGTCAAGTGTCAATTGGATGGGAAAACTATTTGAAATTTAAATTGTCCAACAGGGTAATGTCACGTGGTAAAGTGTAAACTAAAGTGTACACCATAGTGTACATGTAGCAAGGTCCTTACGGTTTGAACTTTCTTATTTGTATACTGATTTTTGACACGTTGACTAACACTTGCATTGTTGTCAAGTGTCAATTGGATGGGAAAACTACTTGAAATTTAAACTGTCCAACAGGTTAATGTCACGTGGCAAAGTGTAAACTACACTGATTTTGACATGTTTGACACTTGCATTGTATTCAAGTGTCAATTGGATGGAAAAATTATTTGAAATTTAAACTGTCCAACAGGGTAATGTTACGTGGCAAATTGTGAACTAAAGTATACACCAAAGTGTTCATGTGGCTAGGTCCTTACCGATTGAACTTTGCTATTTATACCCTGATTTTTGACATGTTGTTCGATACTTGCATTGTTGTCAAGTGTCAATTGGATGGAAAACTATTTGAAATTCCAACTGTCCAATAGAGTAATGTCATGTGGCAAAGTGTAAACTAAAGTGTACACCATATTATACATGTGGCAAGGTTCTTACCGATTGAACTTTACTATTTGTACACTGATTTTTGACATGTTGTTTGACACTTGCATTATTGTCAAGTGTCAATTGGATGGGTAAACTGTTTAGAAATTTAAACTGTTCAATCGAGTAATGTCACGTGCCAAAGTATAGAATAAAGTGTACAGCATAGTGTACATGTAACAAAGTTCTTATTGATTGAACTTTACTATTTGTACACTGATTTTTGACACGTTGTTTGACACTTGCATTGTTCTCAAGTGTCAATTTGATGGGAAAACTGTTTAAAATTTAAACTATCCAACATGGTAATGTCACGTGGCAAAGTGTAAACTAAAGAGTACCCTATAGTGTACATGTAGCAAGGTCGTTACCAATTGAACTTTACTATTCGTACACTGATTTTCAACACGTTGTTTGACACTTGTATTATTGTCAAGGGTCAATTGGATGGGAAATTTTTTTAAAATTTACACTGTCCAATAGGGTAATGTCACGTGGCAAAGTGTAAACTAAAGTGTTCACCATAGTGTCCATGAAGCAAGGTCCTTACCGATTGAACTTCGCTATTTGTATACTGATTGTTGATGTGTTGTTTGACACTTGCATTGTTGTCAAGTGTCAATTGGACGGGAAAATAGTTTTAAATTTAAACTGTCCAATAGGGTAATGTCACGTGGTAAAGTGTAAACTAAAGTGTACACCGTAGTGTTTATGTGGCCAGGTCCTTACCGATTGAACTTTGCTATTTGTACACTGATTTTCGACAAGTTTATTGACATTTACATTGTTCTCAAATGTCAAGTGGATGGGAAAACTATTTGAAATTCAAACTATCCAATAGAGTAATGTCATGTGGTAAAGTGTAAACTAAAGTGTACACCATATTGTACATGTGGCAAGGTTCTTACCGATTGAACTTTGCTATTTGTACACTGATTTTTGACATGTTGTTTGACACTTGCATTATTATCAAGTGTCAATTGGATGGGTAAGCTGTTTGAAATTTAAATTGTTCAATAGAGTAATGTCACGTGCCAAAGTGTAGAATAAAGTGTACAATATAGTGTACATGTAGCAAGGTTCTTATTGATTGAATTTGCTACTTGTACATTGATTTTTGACACATTGTTTGACACTTGCATTGTTCTCAAGTGTCAATTGGATGGAAAACTGCTTAAAATTTAAACTGTCCAACAGGGTAATGTCACGTGGTAAAGTATAAACTAAAGAGTACCCTATAGTGTACGTGTAGCAAGGTCCTCACTGATTGAACTTTGCTATTTGTACACTGATTTTCAACACGTTGTTTGACACTTGTATTATTGTTAGGTGTCAATTGGTTTGAAAAATTATTTTAAATTTAAACTGTCCAATAGGGCAATGCCACGTGGCAAAGTGTAAACTAAAGTGTACACTATAGTGTACATGAAGCAAGGTCCTTACCGATTGAACTTTGCTATTTGTACACTGATTTTTGATACGTTGTTTGACACTTGCATTGTTGTCAAATGTTAATTGGATGGGAAAACAGTTTTAAATTTAAACTGTTCAATAGGGTAATGTCACGTGGCAAAGTGTAAACTAAAGTGTACACCGTAGTGTTCATGTGGCCAGGTCCTTACCGATTGAACTTTGCTATTCGTACACTGATTTTTGACACATTGTTTGATGTTTACATTGTTCTCAAATGTCAATTGAATTGTAAAAATACTTGAAATTTAAACTGTCCATCAGGATAATGTCACTTGGCAAAGTGTAAACTAAAGTGTACACCATAGTGTACATGAAGCAAGGTACTTACCGATTGAACTTTGCTATTTGTATACTGATTTTAGATATGTTGTTTGACACTTGTATTGTTGTCAAATGTCAATTGGATGGGAAAACTTTTTGAAATTTAAACTATCTAACATGGTAATGTCACGTGGCAAAGTGTAAACTAAAGTGTACACTGTAGTGTACATGTAGCAAGGTCCTTATAAATTGAACTTTTCTATTTATACACTGATTTTTGACACGTTGCCTGACACTTGTATTATTGTCAAGCATCAATTAGATAGGAAAACTACTTGCAATTTTGACTGTCCAACAGGCTAATGTCACGTGGCAAAGTGTACACCACAGTATACATGTAGCAAGGTCCTTACTGTTTGAATTTTGCTATTTGTACACTGATTTTCGACACGTTGTTTGACACTTGTATTGTTGTCAAGTGTCAATTGGATGGAAAAACTATTTTAAATTGAAACTGTCCAATAGGGTAATGTCACATGGGAAAGTGTGAACTAAAGTGTACACCATAGTGTTCATGTGGCCAGGTCCTTATCGATTGAACTTTGCTATTTGTACACTGATTTTTGACACGTTGCTTGACACTTGCATTATTATCAAGTGTCAATTGGATGGAAAAACTGTTTGAAATTCAAACTATCCAATGGAGTAATGTCATGTGGCAAAGTGTAAACTAAAGTGTACACCATGTTGTACATGTGGTAAGGTTCTTACCGATTGAACTTTGCTATTTGTACACTGATTTTTGACACGTTGTTTAAAACTTACATTATTGTCAAGTGTCAATTAGATGGATAAACTATTTGAAATTTAAGCTGCTCAATAGAGTAATGTCACGTGCCAATGTGTAGAGTAAAGTGTACAGCATAGTTTACATGTCGCAAGGTTTTTATTGATTGAACTTTGCTATAATACACTGATTTTTTACACGTTGTTTGACACTTGCATTGTTCTCAAGTGTCAATTGGATGGGAAAACTATTTCTTTGTTTGAAATTTACGTTGTTGTCAAATGTCAATTGGATGGGAAAACTATTTGAAGTTTAAACTGTCCAACAGGGTAATGTCACGTGGCGAAGTGTTAACTAAAGTGTACACCACAGTGTACATGTAGAAAGGTCCTTAATGTTTGAACTTTGCTATTCATACCCTAATTTTTGACACATTATTTGACACTTGCATTGTTGTCACGAGTTAATTGGATTGGAAAACTATTTTAAATTTAAACTATCCAATAGGGTAATGTCACGTGACAAAGTGTAAACTATAGTGTACACCATAGTGTTTATGTGGCAAGGTCCTGATCGATTGAAGTTTGCAATTTGTACACTGCTTTTTGACACATTGTTTGACACTTGCATTGTTGTCAAGTGTCAATTGGATGGAAAAACTGTTTGAAATTTAAATTGACCAGTAGAGTAATATCATGTGGCAAAGTATAAACTAAAGTGTACATCATATTGTACATGTGGCAAGGTTCTTACCGATTTAACCTTGCTATTTGTACACTGATTTTTGACATGTTGTTTGATAATTGCATTATTGTCAAGTTTCAATTGGATGGGGAAACTATTTGATATTAAAAGTATTCAAGAGAGTAATGTCACGTGCCAAAGTGTTGAGTAAAGTGTACACCACAATGTACATGTAGCAAGGTTCTTACGGATCGAACTTTGCTATTTGTACACAGATTTTTGACACGTTGCTTGACACTTGCATTGCTATCAAGTGTCAATTGGATGGGAAAATTGTTTGAAATTTAAACGGTCTAATAGGGTAAGACACGTGGCAAAGTGTAAACTAAAGTGTACATGTCGCAGGGTTCTTATCGATCGAACTTTGCTATTTGTAGACCAATTTTTGACACGTTGTTTGACACTTCCATTGTTGTCAAGTGACAATTGGATGGGGAAACTGTTGGAAATTTAAACTGTCCAACAGGGTAATGTCACGTGACAAAGTGTAAACTAAAGTGTATAGCATAGTGTACATGTAGCAAAGTTCTTACCGATTGAACTTTGCTATTTGTACATTGAATTTTGACACGTTGTTTAACACTAGAATTTTTGTCAATTGTCAATTGCATGTGAGAACTGTTTAAAATTTAAATTTTCCAATGGGATAATGTCACGTGGCAAAGTGTAAACTAAAGTGTACACCATAATGTACATGTAACAAGGTTCTTACCGATTGAACTTTGCTATTTATACACTGATTTTTGACACGTTGCTTGAAACTTGCATTGTTGTCAAGTGTCAATTGGATGGGAAAACTATTTGAAATTTAAACTGTCCAACAGGGTAATGTCTCATGGCAATGTGTAAACTATAGTGTGCACCATAGTGTACATGTAGCAACGTCCTTACCGATTGAAATTTGCTATTTGCACATCGAATTTTGACACATTGTTTAACACTTGCATTGTTGTCAAGTGTTAATTCGATAGGAAAATGGTTTGTAATTTAAACTGTCCAACAGGGTAATATCATGTGGCAAAGTGTGAACTAAAGTGTACGCCATAGTGTACTTGTGGCAAGGTCCTTATCGATTGAACTTTACTATTTCTACACCGATTTTCAACATGTTGTTGGACACGGGAATTGTTGTCAAGTATCAATTGGATGGGAAAACTATTTGAAATTTAAATTGTTCAACAGAGTAATGTCACATGGCAACGTCTAAACTAAAGAGTACGCCACACTGTACATGTAGCAAAGTCCTTTCCTATTAAACTTTGCTATTTGTACACTGATTTTCGACACGTTGTTCAACACTTGCATTGTTGTCAAGTGTCAATTGGATGGGAAAACTATTTGAAATTTAAAGTGTACACTTTAGTTTACACTTTGCCACGTGACATTACGCTAATGGACAGCTTAAATTTCAAATAGTTTTCCCATCCAATTGACAACAATGCAAGTGTCAAACAACATGTTGAAAATCAGTGTGCAAATTGTAAAGTTCAATCGGTAAGGAACTTGCCTTATGTACACTATGGTGTACACTTTAGTTTACACTTTGCCAAGTGACAAAACCTTGTTGGACAGTTTAAATTTGAAACAGTTTTCCCAGCCAATTGACACTTGACAACAATGCAAGAGTCAACCAACGTGTCGAAAATCAGTGTACAAATAGCAATGTTCAATCGGCAAGTACCTTTCTACTTATACACCACGGTGTACACTTTAGTTTACACTTTGCCACGTGTCATTACCTTTTTGGATAATTTAAATTTCAAAAATTTTTCCCATCCAATTGTCACTTGACTACAATGCAAGTGTCAAACAACGTGTCAAAAATCAGTGTACAAATAGTAAAGTTCAATCGGTAAGAACCTTGCAACATGTACACTGTGTTGTACACTTTAGCTTACACTTTGCCGCCTGTACAATCTAGTTTACATTTTTCAAATAGTTTTCCCATCCAATTGACACTTGTCAACAATGCAAGTCTCAAGCAACGTGTCAAAAATCAGTGTACAAATAGCAAAGTTCAATCGGTAAGGACCTTTCTACTTGTACACCACAGTGTACACCTTAGGTTACACTTTACCACATGACATTACCCTGTTAGACTATTTAAATTTCAAATAGTTTTCCCATCCAATCGACACTTGTCAACAATGCAAGTGCCAAACAATTGGTCAAAAATCAGTGTACAAATAGCAAAGTTCAATCAGTAAGGACCTTGCTATATGTACACTATGGTGTACACTTTAGTTTACACTTAGCCACGTGACATTACCCTATTGAATGGTTTAAATTTCAAATAGCTTTCCCATCCAATTGACACTCGACAACAATGCAAGTGTTAAACAATGTGATGAAAATTAGTGTACAGATAGCAATGTTCAATCGGCAAGTACCTTTCTACTTATACACCACGGTGTACGCTTTAGTTTACACTTTGCCACGTGAAATTACCCAATTGGATAGTTTAAATTTCAAATAGTTTTCCCATCCAATTGACACTTGACAACAATGCAAGTGTCAAACAATGTGTCAAAAGTCAGTGTACAAATAGCAATGTTCAATCGGTAAGAACCTTGCAACATGTACAATTTAGTTTATACTTTGCCTCGTATGCACTTTTATTTACACTTTTCAAATAGTTTCTCCATCCAATTGACACTTGTCAACAATGCAAGTGTCAAACAACGTGTCAAAAATCAGTATACAAATAGCGAACTTCAATCGGTAAGGACCTTTCTACTTGTACACCACAGTGTACACTGTAGTTTACACTTTGCCACGTGGCATTACCCTAATGGACAGCTTAAATCTCAAATAGTTTTCTCATCCAATTGGCAATTGACAACAATGCAAGTGTCAAACAACGTGTTTAAAATCAATGTACAAATTGAAAAGTTCAATCGCTATGGACCTTGCCTCATGTACACTATGGTGTACACTTTAGTTTACACTTTGCCAAGTGACAATACCTTGTCGGATAGTTTAAATTTCAAATATTTTTCCCATCCAATTGACACTTGACAATAATGCAAGCATCAAGCAACGTGTTAAAAATCAATGTATAAATAGCAAAGTTTAATCGGTAAGAACCTTGTTACATGTACACCATGCTGTACACTTTAGTTTACACTTTGCCACGTGACATTACCCTGTTGGACATTTAAATTTCAATCAGATTTTTCTTCCAATTGACACTTGCAACAATGCAAGTGTCAAACAACGTGTCAAAAATCAGTGTACAAATAGCAATGTCCAATCGTTAAGAACCTTACAACATGTACACAGTGGTGTACACTTTAGTTTACACTTTGGCAAGTGACATTACCCAGTTGGACAGTTTAAATTTCAAACAATTTTCCCATCCAATTGAGATATGACAACAATGCAAGTGTCGAACAACGTGTTAAAAATCAGTGTACAAATAGCAAATTTCAATCGGTAAGAACCTTGTGACATGTACACTATGGTGTACACTTTAGTTTACACTTTGCCACGTTTCATTACTCTATTAGACAGTTTAAATTTCAAACGGTTTTCCCATCCAATTGGCACTTGACAACAATGCAAGTGTCAAACAACATGTCGAAAATCAGTGTACGAATAGCAAAGTTCAATTGGTAAGAACCTTGTCACTTGTACACTATGGTGTACACTTCAGTTTGTACTTTTCCATGTGACATTACTGAGTTGGATAATTTAAATTTCCGACCATTTTCCCATCCAATTGACACTTGACAACAATGCAAGTGTCAAACAACGTGTCGAAAATCTGAGTACAAATTGTAAAGTTCAATCGGTAAGGACCTTGCTACATGTACACTATGGTGTACACTTTAGTTTACACTTTACCACGTGACATTACCCTATCGGACGGTTTTAATTTCAAATAATTTTTCCATCCATTTAACACTTGACAGCAATGCAAGTTTCAAACAATGTGTCAAAAATCAGTGTAAAAATAGCAAAGTTCAATCGATAAGGACCTTGCTGCTTGTACACTATGGTGTACACTTTAGTTTATACTTTACCACGTGACATTACCCTGTTGGACAGTATAAATTTCAAACAGTTTTTCCATCCAACTGACAATTGACAACAAGGCAAGTGTTAAGTAACGAGTCAAAAATCAGTGTACAAATAGCAAAGTTCAATTGGCAAGAACCTTGCGATATGTACACTATTGTTTACAGTTTAGATTACACCTTGCCATGTGTTATTAGCCGACTGGACATTATAAATTTTAAGCAGTTTTCCCATCCAATTGACACTTGACAACGGTGCAAGTGTCAATCAACGTATCAAAAATCAGTGTACAAATAGCAAAAGTACAATCGGTAAGAAACTTACTACATGTATACTATGGTGTACACTTTCATTTAAACTTTGCCACGTGACATTACCCTGTTGGACAGTTTAAATTTCAATCAGTTTTTTCATCCAATTGACACTTGACAACAATGCAAGTGTCAAACAACGCGCTAAAAATCAGTTTGCAAATAGCAAATTTCAATTGGTATGGACCTTGCTACATGTACACTATTGTGTACTCTTTAGTTTACACTTTGTCACGAGACATTACTATGTTGGACAGTTTAAATTTCAAACATTTTTCCATCCTATTGAAACTTGACAACAATACAAGTGTCAAACGTGTGAAAAATCATTGTACAAATAGCAAAGATCAATCGATAATAACCTTGCGACATGTACTCTATGGTGTACACTTTAGTTTACACTTTGCCACGTGACATTTCCCTGTTGGACAGTTTAAATTTCAAATAGTTTTTCGATCCAATTGACACTTGAAGAAAATGTAAGTGTCAAAAAACATATCAAAAATCAGTTAAGTCACAAAGTTCAATTGTTAAGGACCGTGCGACATGTATACTATGGTGTACACTTTAGTTTACACTTTGCCACGTGACATTACCCTATTGGACAGTTTAAATTTCAAACAATTTTCCCATCCAATTGAGACTTGACAACAACACAAGTTTTAAACAACGTGTCAAAAATTAGTGTACAATTAGCAAAGATCAATCGGTAAGAACCTGGCGACATGTTCACTATGGTTAACACTTTAGTTTACACTTTCTCATGTGTCATTACCCTATTGGACAGTTTAAATTTCAAACAGCTTTCCCATCCAGTTGGCACTTGAAAATAATGTAAGTGTGAAACAACGTGTCAAAATCAGTGTACAAATAGCAAAGGACAATCGGTAAGAACCTTGCTACATGTACACTATGGTGTACACTTTAGTTTACACTTTGCCACGTGACATTTCTCTATTGGACAGTTTAAATTTCCAATAGTTCTCCTATCCAATTGACACTTGACAAAAATGCAAGGGTCAAACAACGTGTCAAAAATTAGTGTACAAATGGCAAAATCAATCGGTAAGGACCTTGCCACATGTACACTATGGTGCACACATTAGTTTATACTTTGACTCATGACATTATCCTGTTGGACAGTTTTAATTTCAAACAATTTTCCCATCCAATTGACACTTGACAACAATGCAAGTCTCAGACAACGTGTCGAAAATTAGTGGACAAATAGCAAAGTTCAATAGGTAAGGACCTGGCGACATGTTCACTATGGTTAACACTTTAGTTTACACTTTCTCATGTGTCATTACCCTGTTAGACAGTTTAAATTTCAAACAATTTTCCCATCCAATTGACACTTGACAACAATGCAAGTGTGAAACAACGTGTCAAAATCAGTGTACAAATAGCAAAGGTTCATCGGTAAGAACCTTGCTACATGTACACTATGATGTACACTTTAGTTTACACTTTGCCATGTGACATTACTCTATTGGATAGTTTAAAGTTCAAATAGTTTTCCTATCCAATTGACACTTGACAACAATGCAAGGGTCAAACAACGTGTCGAAAATTAGTGTACAAATGGCTAAGTTCAATCGGTAAGGACCTTGCCACATGTACACTATGGTGCACACATTAGTTTACACTTTGCCTCATGACATTACCCTATTGGACAATTTTAATTTCAAATAGTTTTCCCATCCAATTGACACTTGACAACAATGCAAGTGTCAGACAACATGTCGAAAATTAGTGTACAAATAGCAAAGTTTAATCGGTAAGGACCTTGCTAAATGTAGACAATGGCGTACACTTTAATTTATACTTTGCCATGTGACATTACACTGTTGGACATTTTAAATTTCAAACAGTTTTCCCATCCAATTGACACTTGACAATAATGCAAGTGTCAAACAACGTGTCGAAAATCAGTGTACAAATAGCAAAGATAAATCGGTAAGAACCTTGCGACATGTACACTATGGTGTACACTTTAGTTTACACTTTACCACGTGACACTACCATGTTGGATGGTTTAAATTTGAAACAGTCTTTCCATCCAATTGACATTTGACAACAATGCAAGTGTTAAACAATGTGTCAAAAATCAGTGTGCAAATAGCTAAGTTTAATCGGTAGAAACTTTACTACATGTACACCATGGTGTACACGTTAGTTTACACTTTACCATGTGTCATTACCCTATTGGATGTTTAAATTTCAATCAGATTTTTCTTCCAATTGACACTCGACAACAATACAAGTGTCAAACAACGTGTTAAAAATTAGTGTACAAATAGGAAAGTCCAATCGGTAAGAACCTTGCAACATGTACACTATGGTGTACACTTTTGTTTACACTTTGCCAAGTGACATTACTCAGTTGGACAGTTTAAATTTCAAACAATTTTCCCATCCAATTGATACTTGACAACAATGCAAGTGTCGAATAACGTGTTAAAAATCATTATACAAATAGCAAATTTCAATTGGTAAGAACCTTGCGTCATGTACACTTTCCTTTGCACTTTGCCACGTGTCATTACTCTATTAGACAGTTTAAATTTCAAATAGTTTTCCCATTCAATTGACACTTGACAATAATGCAAGTGTCAAATACCATGTCGAAAATCAGTGTACAAATAACAAAGTTCAATTGGTAAGGACCTTGTCACCTGTACACTATGGTGTACAATTTAGTTTGTACTTTGCCCTGTGACATTACACTGTTGGATAGTTTAAATTTCAAACCATTTTTCCATCCAATTGACACTTGACAACAATGTAAGTGTCAAACAACGTGTCGAAAATCAGAGTACAAATAGTAAAGTTCAATCGGTAAGGACCTTGCTACATGTACACTATGGTGTACACTTTAGTTTACACTTTGCCGCATGACATTACACTATTGGGCGGTTTAAATTTCAACCAGTTTTTCCATCCATTTAAGACTTGACAACAATGCAAGTTTCAAACAACATGTCAAAAATCAGCGTAAAAATAGCAAAGTTCAATCGGTAAAGACCTTGCTACTTGTACACTATGGTATACATTTTAATTTACACTTTGTCACGTGACATTACCCTGTTGGACATTACAAATTTCAAACAGTTCTCCCATCCAACTGATAGTTGACAACAATGCAAGTGTCAAATAACAAGTCAAAAATCAGTGTACAAATAGCGAAGTTCAATCGACAAGAACCTTGCGATATGTACACTATGGTTTACACTTTAGTTTACACTTTGCCACATGTTATTACCCTATTGGACAGTTTAAATTTTCAAACAGTTTTCCCACCCAATTGACACTTGACAATAGTGCAAGTGTTAAACAACGTATCAAAAATCAGTGTACAAATAGCAAAAGTTCAATAGGTAAGGACCTTTCGACTTGTACACAACAAGGTACACTTTAGTTTACACTTTGCCACGTGACATTACCATGTTCGACAGTTTAAATTTCAAATAGCTTCCCATCGAATTGACACTTGACAACCATGCAAGTGTCAAAAAACATGTCAAAAATCAGTGTACAAATTGTAAAGTTCAATCGGTATGGAACTTACTACATGTACACTATGGTGTACACTTTAATTTACACTTTGCCATGTGACATTACCCTGTTGGATGGTTTAAATTTCAAACAGTTTTCCCGTCCAATTGATACTTAACAACAATGCAAGTGTCAAACAACGTGTCAAAAATTAGTGTACAAATATCATAGTTCAATCGGTAAGAAACTTGCTACATGTACACTATGGTGTACACTTTCATTTACACTTTACCACATGACATTACCTTGTTGGACAGTTTAAAGTTCAATCAATTTTTTCATCCAATTGACACTTGACAACAATGCAAGTGTCAAACAACGTGCTAAAACTCAGTTTACAAATAGCAAAGTTCAATCGGTACAGACCTTGCTACATGTACAATATGGTGTACTCTTTAGTTTACACTTTGTCACGAGACATTACTATGTTGGACAGTTTAAATTTCAAACTATTTTTCCACGCTATTGACACTTGACAACAATACATGTCTCAAACAACGTGTGAAAAATCATTGTACAAATAGTAAAGATCAATCGGTAAGAACCTCGTGACATGTACACTATGGTGTACACTTTAGTTTACTCTTTGCCACGTGACATTACCCTGTTGGACAGTTTAAATTTGAAACATTTTTTCGATCCAATTGACACTTGACAACAATGCGAGTGTCAAAAAACATATCAAAAATCAGTTAAGTCACAAAGTTCAACTGTTAAGGACCGTGCGACATGTACACTATGGTGTACACTTTAGTTTACACTTTGCCATGTGACATTGTCATATTGGACAGTTTAAATTTCAAATAGTTTTCCCATCCAATTGACACTTGACAACAATGTCAGTGTTAAACAACGTGTCAAAAATTAGTGTACAAATAGCAAAGATCAATCGGTAAGAACCTGGCGAAATGTTCACTTTGGTTAACACTTTAGTTTACACTTTTCCACATGTCATTACCCTAATGGACAGTTTAAACTTCAAATAGTTTTCCCATCCAATTGACACTTGACAACAATGCAAGTGTGAAACGACGTGTCAAAATCAGTATACAAATAGCAAAGGTTAATCGGTAAGAACCTTGCTACATGTACACTATGGTATACCTTTTAGTTTACACTTTACCATGTGACATTAATCTATTGGACAGTTTAAATTTCAAATAGTTTTCCTATCCAATTGACACTTGACAACAATGCAAGGGTCGAACAACGTGTCGAAAATTAGTGTACAAATAGTAAAGTTCAATCAGTAAGGACCTTGCCACATGTACACTATGGTGCACATATTAGTTTACACTTTGTCTCATGACATTGCCCTGTTGGATAGTTTTAATTTCAAACAATTTTTCCATCTAATTGACACTTGACAACAATGCAAATGTCAGACAACATGTCAAAAATTAGTGTATAAATAGCAAAGTTCAATCGGTAAGGACTTTACTAAATGTATACCATGGTGTACACTTTAATTTATACTTTGCCACGTGACATTACATTGTTGGACGTTTTAAACTTCAAACATTTTTCCCATCCAATTGACACTTGACAACAATACAATTGTCAAAAACGTGTCGAAAATCAGTGCACAAATAGCAAAGATAAATCGGTAAGAACCCTACGACACGTACACTATGGTGTACACTTTAGTTTACACTTTGCCACGCGTCATTTCCCAGTTGGATAGTTTAAATTTCAAACAGTTTTCCCATCCAATTGACACTTGACAACAATGCAAGTGTGAGACAACGTGTCAAAAATCAGTGTACAAATAGCAAAGTTCAATAGGAAAGAACCTTGCTACATGTACACTATAGTGTACACTTTAGTTTACACTTTGATACGTGACATTACTCTGTTGGACTGTTTAAATTTTGAACTGTTTTCCCATCCAACTGACACTTGACAACAATGCATGTATCAAATAACGTGTCGAAAATTGGTGTACAAATAGCAATGTTCAATCCGTAAGGACCTTGCTGCATGTACACCATGGGGTACACTTTAGTTCACACTTTGCCACGTGACATTACACTGTTGGACAGTTTAAATTTCAAACAACTATCCCATCTAATTAACACTTAACAACAACGCAAGTGTCAAAGAATGTGCCCAAAATCAATTTACAAATAGCAAAGTTCAATCAGTATGAACCTTGCTACATGTATACCATGGTGTACACTTTAGTTTACATCTTGTCATATGAAAATACACGGTTGGGTAGTTTAAATTTCAAACAGGTTTCCCATCCAATTGAAACTTGACAACAATGCAAGTATCAAACAACGTGCCAAAAATTAGTGTACCAATAGCAAAGATCAATCTGTAATAACCTTGCGACTTGTACACTATGGTGTACACTTTAGTTTACACTTTGCCACATGACATTACCCTGTGAGACAGTTTAAATTTCAAATAATTTTTCCATCCAATTAACACTTGACAATAGTATACGTGTCAAACAACGTGTCAAAAATCAGTGTACAAATAGCGAAGATCAATCGGTAAGAACCTTTCGACATATATACTATGGTGAACACTTTTGTTTACTCTTTGTCACGTGTCATTACCCTATTGGATAATTTAAATTTCAAACATTTTTCCCATCCAATTGACACTTTACGACAATGCAAGTGTGAAACATTGTGTCAAAAATCGGTGTACAAATAGCAAAGTTCAATCGGAAAGAACCTTGCTATAGGTACACTATGGTGTACACTTTAGTTTACACTTTGCCACGTGATATTACTCCGTTGGACAGTTTAAATGTCAAACAGTTTTCCAATCCAATTGACACTTGACAACAATGCAAGGGTTAAACAACCTGTCGACAATCAGTGTACAAATAGCAATGTTCAATTGTTAAGGACCTTGCCACATGTACACTATGGTGCACACATTAGTTTACACTTTGCCTCATGACTTTACCTTGTTGGACAGTTTTAATTTCTAACAGTTTTCCCATCCAATTGACACTTGACAACAATGCAAGTGTCAGACAACTTGTCAAAAAGTCGTGTACAAATAGCAAAGTTCAATCGGTAAGGACCATGCTAAATGTACACCATGGTGTACACTTTAGTTTACACTTTGCCACGTGACATTACACTGTTGGACAGTTCAAATTTCAAACAGTTTTCCCATCAAATTGACACTTGGCATCAATGCAAGTGTGAAACAACGTGTCAAAATCAATGTACAAATAGCTAAGGTCAATCAGTAAGAACCTTGCTACGTGTACACTATGGTGTACACTTTAGTTTACATTTTGCCACGTGACATTATACTGTTGGATAGATTAAATTTTAAAGAATTTTTCCATCCAATTGACACTTCATAGTAATGCAAGTGTCAAAGAATGTGTCAAAAATCAATTTACAAATAGCAAAGTTCAATCTGTATGGACCTCGCTACATGTATACCATGGTGTACACTTACGTTTACACTTTGCCACATGATATTACACGGTTGGACAATTTAAATTTCAAACAGTTTTTTCGTCCAATTGACACTCGACAACAATGCAAGTGTCAAACGACGTGTCAAAAATCAGTATACCAATAGCAAAGATCAATCGGTAAGAACCTTTTAACCTGTACACTATGGTGTACACTTTAGTTTGCTCATTACGACGTGACATTACCCTGTTCGATAGTTTAAATTTCAAACATTTTTCCCATCCAATTAACACTTGACAACAATACAAGTGTCAAACAACGTGTCAAAAATTAGTGTACAAATAGCAAAGATCAATCGATAAGAACCTTGAGACATATACACTATGGTGAACACTTTAGTTTACTCTTTGTCATGTGTCATTACCCTATTGGATGGTTTAATTTTCAAACAATTTTCCCATCCAATTGACACTTGACAACAATACAAGTGTCAAACAACGTGTCAAAAATCAATGTACAAATAGCAAAGTTCAATTGGTAAGAACATTGCTACATGTACACTATGGTGTAGACTTTAGTTCACACTTTGCCACATGACATTACTTTGTTGGACAGTTTAAATTTCAAACAATTTTTCCATCCAATTAACACTTGAGAACAATGCAAGTGTCAGACAACATGTCAAAAATCAGTGTACAAAAAGAAATGTTCAACCGGTAAGGACCTTGCCACATGTACACTATGGTATACACTTTTGTTTACACTTCGCCACGTGACTTTGCCCTATTGGACAGTTTAAATTTCAAGAAGTTTTCCCACCCAATTGAGACTTGACAAGAATGCAAGTTTCGAACAACGTGCCGAAAATCAGTGTACAAATAGCAAAGTTCAATCCGTAAGGAACTTGCTACATGTACACCTTGGTGGACACTTTACTTTCCACTTTGCCACGTGACATTACATTGTTGGACAATTTAAATTTCAAAAAATTTTCCCATCCATTTGACACTTGACAACAACGCAAGCGTCAAACAATGCGTCAAAAATCAGTGTACAAATAGCAAAGATCAATCGGTAAGAACTTTGCGACATATACACGATGGTGAACACTTTAGTTTACTCATTGTCACGTATCATTACCCTGTTGGATCGTTTAGATTTCAAACAGCATTCCCATCCAATTGACACTTGACAACAATGCAAGTGTGAAACAACGTGTCCAAAATCAGTGTACAAATAGCAAAGTTCAATAGGTAAGGACCTTGCCACATGTACACTGTGGTATACACTTTAGTTTACAATTTGCCACGTGACATTACCTTGTTGGACAGTTTAAATTTCAAACAGTTTTCCCACCAAATTGACACTTGACGATCATGGAAGAGTCAAACAACATGTCAAAAATCAGTGTACAAATAGCAAAGATCAATCAGTAAGAACCTTGCGACATATACACTATGCCGAACACTTTAGTTTACTCTTTATCATGCGTCATTACCCTATTGGATGGTTTAAATTTCAAATAGTTTTCCCATCCAATTGACACTTGACAACAATACAAGTATCAAGCAACGTGTCAAAAATCAGTGTACAAATAACAAAGTTCAAAAGGTAAGGACCTTTCTTCATGTACACTAAGGAGTACACTTTGCCACGTGACATTACACTATTGGAAACTTTAAATTTCAAACAGTTTTCCCATCTAATTAATACTTGAAAACAATGCAAGTGTTAAAAAACTTGTTGAAAATCAGTGTACAAATAGTAAAGTTCTATCGGTACGGACCTTGCCTCATGTACACCAGGTGTACATTTTAGTTTACACTATGCCACGTGACATTACCGTGTCGGACAGTTTTTTAAACAGTCTTCCCATCCAAAATGCAAGTGACAAATAACATGTCAAAAATCAGTGTACAAATAGCAAAGTTCAATCGACAAGGACCTTGCTACATGTACACCATGGTGTACACTTTAGTTCACACTTTGTCACGTGACAATACACTGTTGGACAGTTTAAATTTCAAACAATTTTCCCATCTAATTGACACTTAACAACAATGCAAGTGTCAAAGAATGTGCCAAAAATCAATTTACAAATAGCAAAGTTCAATCTATATGGACCTTGCTACATGTATACCATGGTTTACAATTTATTTTACACCTTGCCTCATGACATTACACGATTGGACAGTTTAAATTTCAAAAAGGTTTCCTATCCAATTGACACTTGACAACTATGCAAGTGTCAGACAACGGGTCAAAAATCAGTGTACCAATAGCAAAGATCAATTGGTAAGGACATTGCTACATGTAAACCATGGTGTACACTTTAGTTTACATTTTGCCATATGACATTACACTGTTGGCCAGTTTAAATTTCAAATAGTTTTTCCATCCAATTGAAACTTGACAACAATGCAAGTGTCAAAGAATGTGCCAAAAATCAATATACAAATAGCAAAGTTCAATCTGTATGGACCTTGGTACATATATACCATGGTGTACACTTTAGTCTACACTTTTCCACATGACATTACACGGTTGGACAGTTTAAATTTCAAACAGTTTTCCCATCCAATTAACACTTGACGACAATGTAAGTGTCAAGCAACGTGTCAAAAATCAGTGTACCAATAGCAAAGATCAATCGGTAAGAACCTTGTGACTTGTACACTATGGTGTACACTTTAGTTTACACTTGCCATGTGACATTACCCTCTTGGACACTTTAAATTTTAGACAGTTTTCCCATCCAATTGACACTTGATAACAATGCAAGTGTCAAACAACATGTCAAAAATCTATGTACAAATAGGGAAGATCAATCGATAAGAACCTTGCAACATATATACTATGGCGAACACTTTAGTTTACTCTCTGTCACGTGTAATTACCCTATTGGATAGTTTAAATTTCAAATAGTTTTCCCATCTAATTGACACTTGACAACAATGCAAGTGTCAAACAACGTGTCAAAAATCAGTGTACCAATAGCAAAGATCAATCGATAAGAACCTTGTGACTTGTACACTATAGTGTACACTTTAGTTTACACTTGCGATGTGACATTACGCTGTTGGACAGTTTAAATTTCAGACAATTTTTCCATCCAATTAACACTTGATAATAATGCAAGTGTCAAACAACGTGTCAAAAATAAGCGTACAAATAGCAAAGTTCTACCGGTAAGGACCTTGCTACATGTACACCATGGTGTACACTTTGCCACGTGACATTACATTGTTGGACAATTTAAGTTTTAAACAATTTACCCATCCAATTGACACTTGACAACAATGCAAGTGTCAAACAACGTGTCAAAAATCAGTGTGCAAATAGCAAAGATCAATCGGTAAAAACTTGCGACATATACACTATGGTGAATATTTTGGTTTACTCATTATCACGTGTCATTACCTTGTTGGATAGTTTAGATTTCAAATAGATTTCCCATCCAATTGACTCTTGATAACAATGCAAGTGTGAAACAACGTGTCAAAAATCAGTGGACAAATAGCAAAGTTCAATCGGTAAGAACGTTGCTAAATATACACTATGGTGTACACTTTAGTTTACACTTTGCCTCGTGACATTACTCTATTGGACAGTTAAATTTCAAACAGTTTTCCCATAAAATTTACACTTGACAACAATGCAAGTGTCAAACAACATGTCGAAAATCAGTGTACAAGTAGCAAAGTTCAACCGGTAAGGACCTCCCCACATGTACACTATGGTGTACACTTTAGATTACACTTTACCACGTGACATTACCCGGTTGCACATTTTAAATTTCAAATAGTTTTCCCACCCAATTAACACTTGACAACAATGCAAGTGCCAAAAATCAGTGTACAAATAGCAAAGATCAATCGGTAAGAATCTTGCAATATATATACTATGGTGAACACTTTAGTTTACTCTTTGACACATGTAATTACCCTGTTGGATAGTTTAAATTTCAGATAGTTTTTCCATCCAATTGACACTTGAAAATAATGCAAGTGTTAAACAATGTGTCAAAAATCAGTGTACAAATAGCGAAAATCAATCGATAAGAACCTTGAGACATGTACACTATAGTGAAGACTTTAGTTTACACTTTGCCACGTGTCATTACCCTGTTGGACAGTTTAAATTTCAAACAGTTTTCCCATCCAATTGACACTTGACAACAATGCAAATGTGCAACAACGTGTCAAAAATCATTGTATAAATAGCAAAGGTCAATCGATAAGAACCTTGCTACACATACACTATGGTGTACACTTTAGTTTACACTTTATCACGTGACATTACACTATTGGACAGTTTAAATTTCAAATAGTTTTCCCATCCAATTGACACTTGACAACAATGCAAGTGTCAAACAATGTGTTATAAATCAATGTACAAATAGTGAAGATCAATTGGTAAGAACCTTGCGACATATACACTATGGTGAACACTTTAGTTTACTCTTTTTCACGTGTCATTACCCTATTGGATAGTTTAAATTTCAAACTATTTTCCCATCCAGCTGACCCTTGACATTAATGCAAGTGTGAAACAACATGTCAAAAATCAATGTACAATTAGCAAAGTTCAATCAATAAGAACCTTGCAAAATGTACACTATGGTGTACACTTTAGTTTACACTTTACCACGTGACATTACTCTATTGGACGGTTTAAATTTCAAATAGTTTTCCCATCCAATTGACACTTGACAACAATGCAAGTATCAGACAACGAGTAGAAAATCAGTGTACAAAAAGCAAAGTTCAACTGGTAAGGACCTTGCCACATGTTCAGTATGGTATACACTTTAGTTTACACTTTGCCACGTGACATTACCCTGTTGGACAGTTTAAATTACAAACAGTTTTCCCGCCTAATTGACACTTAACAACAATGCAAGTGTCAAAACAACGTGTCGAAAATCAGCGTACAAATAGCAAAGATCAATCAGTAAAAACCTTGTGACATATACACCATGGTGAACACTTTATTTTACTCTTTGTCACATGCCATTACTCTGTTCGATAGTTTAAATTTGAAATAGTTTTCTTATCCGATTGACACTTGACAACAATGCAAGAGTGAAACAACGTGTCAAAAATCAATGTACAAATAGCAAAGTTCAATCGGTAAGAACCTTGCTACATGTACTCTAAGGCGTATACTTTAGTTTACATTTTGCCACGTGACATTACTATATTGAACAGTTTAAATTTCAAATAATTTTCCCATCCAATTGACACTTGACAACAATGCAAGTGTCAGACAACGTGTCAAAAATCAGTGTACAAATAACAAAGTTCAATAGCTAAGGACCTTGCCACATGTACACTATGGTGTACACTTTAGTTTACACTTTCACTCGTGACATTATCCTATTGAATAGTTTAAATTTCTAACAGTTTTCTCATCCAATTAACACTTGACAGCAATGCAAGTGTCAAGCAAGGTGTTAAAAATAAGTTCACAAATAGCAAAGATCAATTAGTAAGAACCTTGCGACATATACACCATGGTGAACACTTTAGTTTACTCTTTGTCACATGTCATTACTCTATTCGATAGTTTAAATTTGAAATAGTTTTCTTATCCAATTGACACTTAACAACAATGCAAGAGTGAAACAACGTGTCAAAAATTAGTGTACAAATAGCAAAGTTCAATTAGTAAGAACCTTGCTACATGTACTCTAAGGCATACACTTTAGTTTACACTTTACCACGTGACATTACTATATTGGACAGTTTATATTTCAAATAATTTTTCCATCCAATTGACACTTGACAACAATGTAAGTTTCAGACAACGTGTTAAAAATCAGTGTACAAATAGCAAAGTTCAATAGCTAAGGACCTTGCCACATGTACACTATGGTATACACTTTAGTTTACACTTTGCCACGTGATATTACCCTATTGAAAAGTTTAAATTTCAAACATTTTTCCCACCCAATTGACACTTCACAACAATGCAAGTGTCAAACAACGTACTGAAAATCAGTGTATAGATAGCAAAGTTCAATCGGTGAGAACCATGCTACATGTATGCCATGATGTACACATTAGTTCACACTTTACCACATGACATTACACTATTGGATAGTTTAAATATCAAAAAAATTTCCCATCCAATTGACATTTGACAACAATGCAAGTGTGAAACAACATGTCAAAAATCAATGTACAAATAGTAAAGTTCAATAGGTATGAACCTTGCAACATGTACACTACGGTGTACACTATAGTTTACACATTTCAAACAATTTTCTCATCCAATTACACTTGTAAAAAATGCAAGAGTCAAAAAACGTGTCAAAAATCAAGGTACAAATAGCAAAGTTCAATCGATAAGGACCTTTCTACTTGTACACTATGGTGTACACTTTAGTTTACACTTTGCCACGTGACATTACCCTATTAGACAGTTTAAATTTCAAATAGTGTTCGCATCCAATTGACACTTGACAATAATGCATGTGTGAATCAACGTGTCAAAAATAAGTATACAATTAGCAAAGTTCAATCAGCAAGAACCTTGCTTCATGTACACTATGGTGTACACTTTAGTTTACACTTTACCACGTAACATTACTCTATTGGACGGTTTAAATTTCAAACAGTTTTCCTATCCAATTTACACTTGACAACAATCCAAGTGTCAGACAATGTGTTGAAAATCAGTGTACAAAAAGCAAAGTTCAGCTAGTAGGGACCTTGCTAGATGTTCACTATGATGTACACTTTAGTTTACACTTTGCCACGTGACATTACCCTGTTGGACAGTTTAAATTTCAAATAGTTTTTCCACCCAATTGACAACAATGCAAGTGAGAAACAACGTGTACAAAATTGGTGTACAAATAGCAAAGTTCAGTCGTAAAGAACCTTGCTACATTGCACTATGGTGTTCACTTTTGCCACGTGACATTGCTCTGTTGGACAGTTTAAATTTCAAACAGTTGTCCAATCCAATTGGGACTTGACAACAATCCAAGGGTCAAACAACGTATCGACAATTAGTGTACAAATAGCAAGGTTGAATTGGTAAGGACCTTGCAACATGTACACTATGGTGCACACATTAGTTTACGCTTTGCCTCGTGACATTACCCTGTTGGACAATTTTAATTTCTAATAGTTTTTTCCATCCAATTGACACTTAACAACATTGCAAGTGTCGGACAACATGTCAAAAATTAGTGTACAAATAGCTAAGGTCAATCGGTAAGGACCTTGCTAAATGTACACCATGATGTACACTTTAGTTTACACTTTGCCACGTGACATTACACTGTTGGACAGTTTAAATTTCAAACAGTTTTCCCATCCAATTGATACTTGACAACAATGCAAGTGTCAAACAACGTGTCGAAAATCAGTGTACAAATAGCAAAGATAAATCTGTAAGATCCTTGCGATATGTACACTATGGTGTACACCTTAGTTTACACTTTGCCATGTGACATTGTCCTGTTGGACAGTTTAAATTTCAAATAGTTTTTCCATCCAATTGACACTTGACAACAATATAAGTGTAAAATATCGTGTTGAAAATTAGGGTACAAATAGCAAAGTACAATTGGTAAGGACCTTGCTACATGTACACCATGGTGTCGACTTTAGTTTACACTTTGTCACGTGTCATTGAACTGTTGGACAGTTTAAATTTCAAACAGTTTTTCCATCCAATTGAAACTTGACAGCAACGTAAGTGTCAAAGAATGTTCCAAAAATCAATTTACAAATAGAAAAGTTCAATCTGTATGGACCTTGCTACATGTATACCATGGTGTACACTTTAGTTTACACTTTACCACATGACATTACACGGTTGGATAGTTTAAATTTCAAGCAATTTTCTCATCGAATTAACTATTGAAAACGATGCAAGTGTCAAACAACATGTCAAAAATCAGTGTACCAATAGCAAGGATCAATCGGTAAGAACCTTGTGACTTGTACACTATAGTGTACACTTTAGTTTACACTTGCCATGTGACATTACCCTATTGGACAGTTTAAATTTCAAATAGTTTTCCCATCCAATTGACACTTGACAACAATGTAAGTGTCAAACAACCTGTCGAAAATCAGTGTACAAATAGCAAAGTTCAACAGGTAAGGACCTTGACACATGTACACTCTGGTGTATACTTTTGTTTACACTTTGCCATGTGACATTACCCTGTTGGACAGTTTAAATTTCAAATAGTTTTCCCACCTAATTGACACTTGACAACAATGCAAGTTTCAAACAACGTGCTGAAAATTAGTGTACAAATAGCAAAGTTCAATCGGTAAGGACATTGCTACATGTACACCATGGTGTATACTTTAGTCTACACTTTGCCACGTGACATTACACTGTTGGACAATTTAAATTTCAAACAATTTTCCCATCCAATTGACATGTGACAACAGTGCAAGTGTTAAACAACATGTCAAAAATCAGTGTGCAAATAGCAAATATCAATCGGTAAGAAACTTGCGACATATAGACTATGGTGAACACTTTGTTTTACTCATTGTCACGCGTCACTACCCTGTTGGATAGTTTAGATTTCAAATAGCTTTCCCATCCAATTGACTCTTGACAACAATGCAAGTGTGAAACAACGTGTCAAAACTCAGTGGACAAATAGTAAAGTTCATTCGGTAAGAACCTTGCTACATATACACTATGGTGTATACTTTAGTTTACACTTTGCCACGAAACATTACTCTATTGGACAGTTAAATTTCAAACAGTTTTCCCATCAAATTTACACCTGACAACAATGCAAGTGTCAAACAACTTTTCAAAAATCAGTGTACAAATAGCAAAGTTCAGCTGGTAAGGACCTTCCAACATGTACACTATGGTGTACACTTTAGTTTACACTTTGCCACGTGACATTATCTGGTTGGACAATATAAATTTCAAATAGTTTTCCCACCCAATTAACACTTGACAACAATCCAAGTGTCAAACAACGTGTTAAAAATCAGTGTACAAATAGTAAAGATCAATCGGTAAGAACCTTGCAACATATATACTATGGTGAACACTTTAGTTTACTCTTTAACACATGTCATTACCCTGTTGGATAGCTTAAATTTCAAATAATTTTCCATCCAATTAACACTTGACAATAGTGCAAGTGTGAAACAATGTGTCAAAAATTAATGTAAAAATCGCGTAAATCAATCGATAAGAACCCTGAGACATGTACACTATGGTGAAGACTTTAGTTTACACTTTGCCATGTGTTATTACCCTGTTGGACAATTTAAATTTCAAACAATTTTTCCATCCAATTCACACTTGACAACAGTGCAAGTGTGAAACAATGTGTCAAAAATTAATGTAAAAATAGCGTAAATCAAGCGATAAGAACCTTGAGACATGTACACTATGGTGAAGACTTTAGTTTACACTTTGCCATGTGTTATTACCCTGTTGGACAATTTAAATTTCAAACAATTTTTCCATCCAATTCACACTTGACAACAATGCAAATGTGAAACAACGTGTCAAAAATCAGTTTACAAATAGCAAAGGTCAATCGATAAGAACCTTACCACATGTACACTATGGTGTACACTTTAGTTTACTCTTTTTCACGTGTCATTACCCTATTAGATAGTTTAAATTTCAAATAGTTTTCCCATCCAATTCACACTTCACAATAACGCAAGTGTGAAACAATGTGTCAAAAATCAATGTACAATTAGCAAAGTTCAATCAAAGAACCTTGCTACATGTACACTATGGTCTACACTTTAGTTTACACTTTGCCACGTGACATTACTCTATTGAACGGTTTAAATTTCAAACAGTTTTCCTGTGACACCCCGAACTTAAGCTTCGAGGGTCACGTACTAAACATAATAACTTCTGCCTTTGGTACATGTAAATATTCTTATATAGAAGTATTACATGTTAGAAACTTATTTTTCAATTTGATAAAACAATTCTTATAAAATTTGATGGCCGGTAAAAGTGCATGCCAACATGAAATTAGACATTACATATACGGCCTCGGCATTTGGGGCAGCAAGTTTGACAATTTTTATAAAATTCATCCCAACTTCATTTTCTATGCAATTTGTGGCATTAGAAAGATAATTTCAAGTAGTTTTCTAGGTTAAAATATGAAAATTTTCTAAGATCATATGATATAGATGTTTTACTGAAAACAGTGAAGTATTACACAGGAAATCCAGATTGACCCCTTGACGTTAAAACCTTGATAACTCAGGCCATAGATAACCAAATTGAGTGATTCCTTCGGCCATATTTAGAAGACTCAAAGAGGAAAACAGAAATATTTTTTAGAATCTCAAATGGACATTTATAGAGTTAGAAACATCGTTTTGAAATTGACTCCAGAAACTGTCCCGTTTCTGCCTTTTATCACTTGCAAGGAAAATAAANAATCTCTCTATGGCAATGGATATGGATGTATTTATATATATATAAAGATAAGGATAAATGATTGATATTTTTTTCCTTTTTTTGTCTCACCACCGCCTCACCCCCCTTTTCCTTCCATTTCTTTTTTCTTGTTTCTACACATGTTTAGTCTATTATCTAAGTGTATGGTGATGATGGATGACAAGTAGGTTGATTATAGGGTAATAAGTGGCTACAAAACCTAGATTTACAAAGGAAGTCTCTTATCTTTTCAACTAATATAATCTAACCCCTCTAACTTTTATTACTAGCAAAGCATATCCCAAATTTAAACTTGTATCCAACTTACATATTCAAAAATTGTGATTGTAACATAATTTAATCATTTGGTCAATTGAAGTCCTAACAAAATAATCCACTTCATTTAAATCCAAACTTGCCTTAAGTTTCGACTAACTAATAATCACTTCATACATACACAACCTTTGACTCTTCATGCCTACATTCATTAACTACCTCTAACATTAACCACTACAAAGGTGATGTTCCCTTCTCTTATGGCCAAAATAATATTGAAAGTTAAATCATTATCACAAAGAAATTTAAACAAGCATAAAATTTCGAAAATATTACATTTCCCATCCAATTGACACTCGACAACAATACAAGTGTCAGACAACGTGTCGAAAATCAGTGCACAAAAAGCAAAGTTCAACTAGCAGGGACCTTGCCACATGTTCACTATGGTGTACACATTAGTTTACACTTTGCCACGTGACATTACCCTATTGAACAGTTTAAATTTCAAACAGTTTTCCCACTTAATTGACACTTGACAACAATGCAAGTGTGAAACAACGTGTCAAAAACCAGTGTACAAATAGCAAAGTTCAATCAGAAAGAACTTTCCTACATGTACACTATGGTGTAAACTTTAGTTTACACTTTGCCACATGACATTACTCTGTTGGACAGTTTAAATTTCAAGCAGTTTTTCAACCCAATTGATTCTTGACAACAATCCAAGGGTCAAACAACGTGTCGACAATCAGTGTACAAATAGCAAAGTTCAATTGGTAAGAATCTTACGACATGTACACTATGGTGCACACATTAGTTTACACTTTGCCTCGTGACATTACCCTGTTAGACAATTTTAATTTTGAACAGTTTTCCCATCCAATTGACACTTGACAACAATGCAATCAAAAATTAGTGTACAAATAGCAAAGTTCAATCGGTAAGGACCTTGCAAAATGTACACCATGGTGTACACTTTAGTTTACACTGTGCCACGTGACATTACGCTGTTGGGCAGTTTAAATTTCAACCAATTTTCCCATCCAATTGACACTTGACATCAATGCAAGTGTGAAACATCGTGTCAAAATCAGTGTACAAATAGCTAAGGTCAATCGGTAAGAACCTTGCTACATGTACACTATGGTGTACACTTTAGTTTACACTTTGCCACATGACATTACACTGTTAGACAGTTTAAATTTCAAATAGTTTTGCCATCCAATTAACACTTCACAATAATGCAAGTGTAAAATAACGTGTTGAAAATCTGTTACATGTTCAATTGGTAAGGACCTTGCAACATGTATACCATGGTGTACACTTTAATTTACACTTTGCCACATGACATTACACGATTGGTCAATTTATATTTCAAACAGTTTTCCATTCCAATTAACACTTGACAACAATACAAGTGTCAAACAACGTTTCAAAAATCAGTGTCCAAATAGCAAAGATAAATCGATAAGAACCTTGCGACATGTACACTATGGTATACACTTTAGTTTACAGTTTACCATGTGTCATTTCTAGTTGGACATTTTAAATTTAAAACAATTTTACCATCCAATTGATATTGGACAACAATTCAAGTGTTAAACAACGTGTCGAAAATCAGTGTACAAATAGTTTAGTTCTATCGGTAAGGACCTTGCCTCATGTACACCATGGTGTACACTTTAGTTTACATTTTGGCACATGACATTACCCTGTTGGACAGTTTAAATTTTAAACAGTTTTCCATCCAACTACCACTTGACAACAATGCAAGTGCCAAATAACGTGTCGAAAATCAATATACAAATAACAAAGTTCAATCGGTAACGACCTTACTACATGTACACTATGGTGTACACTTTAGTTTACACTTTACCACGTGACATTACACTATTGGACAGTCTAAATTACAAATAGTTTTTCCATCCAATTGATACTTCACAATAATGTAAGTGTCAAAGAATGTGCCAAAAATTCATTTACAAATAGCAAAATTCAATCTGTATAGACCTTGCTAAATGTATACCATGGTGCATACTTTAGTTTACACTTTGCCACATGTCATTACACGGTTGGACAGTTTAAATTTCAAACAGTTTTCCCATTCAATTGACACTTGACAACAATGCAAGTGTCAAACAACGTGTCAAAAATCAGTGTAGAAATAGTAAAGTTCAATCGGTAAGAACCTTATCACATGTACACTATGGCCTACACTTTACTTTACACTTTGTCACGTGACATTACCCTGTTGGACAGTTTAAATTTAAAACAGTTTTTCCATCCAATTGACACTTGACAACAATGCAAGAGTAAACAAGGTGTCGAAAATCAGTGTACAAATAGCAAAGTTCAATCGGTAAGGACCTTGCGACCAGTACACTACGGTGTCCACTTTACTTTACACTTTCTCACGAGTCATTACCCAGTTGGACAGTTTTGAATTTCAAATAGTTTCCCATCCAATTAACACTTGACAACAATGCAAGTGTCAAACAACGTGTTAAAAATCAGTTTACAAATAGCAAAGTTCAATCGATAAGGACCTTGCTACATGTAAACTATGGTGTATACTTTGGTTTAAAATTTGCCACGTGACATGACCCTATTGGACAGTTTAAATTTCAAATAGTTTTTCCATCCAATTGACACTTCACAACAATCCGAGTGTCAAACTAGGTGTCAAAAATCAGTTTACAAATAGCAAAGTTCAGTCTGTATGGACCTTGCGACATGTGCATTATGGTGTACACTTCAATTTACACTTTCCCACGTGACATTACCCTGTTGGAAGTTTAAATTTCAAAAAGTTTTCCCGTCCAATTACACTTAACAACAATGTAAGTCTCAAACAACACGTAAAAAATGAGTGTACAAATAGTAAAGTTCAATCGGTAAGAACCTTACTACATGTACACTATGGTGTACACTTTAGTTTACACATTGTCACGTGACACTACCCTATTGGACAGTTTAAATTTCAAATAGTTTTCCCATCCAATTGACAATTGACGACAATGTAAGTGTCAAAAAACGTGTCGAAAATCTGTGTACAAATAGCAAAGTTCAATCGGTAAGGACTTTGTTACATGTACACTGTGGTGTACAATTTAGTTTACACTTTGCCACGTGTCATTACCCTATTGGATATTTTAAATTTTAAATAGTTTTCCCATCCAATTAACCCTTGACAACAATGCAAGTGTTGAACAACATGTCAAAAATCAGTGTACAAATAGCAAAGTTCAATCGGTAAGAACCTTGCTACACGTACACTACGGTTTACACTTTACCACATGACTTTACCTTGGTGGACAGTTAAAATTTTAAACAATTTTCCCAACCAATTAACACTTGACAACAGTGCAAGTGTCATAGAACGTGTAAAAAATCAGTGTACAAATAGGAAAGTTCAATCGATAAGGACCATGCTACATGTAAACTATGGTGTACGCATTAATTTATACTTTGCCATGTGACATTACGCTGTTGGAGAACATAAATTTCAAATAGTTTTCCCATCCAATTGACACTTGACAACAATGCAAGTATCAAACAACGTGTCGAAAATCAGTGTGCAAATAGCACAGTTCAATCGGTAAGAACTTTGCAACATGTACACTATGGTGTACACTTTAGTTTACTCTTTGCCACGTGACATTATCCTATTTGACAAGATAAATTTCAAACATTTTTCCCATCCATTTGACACTTGACAACAATGCAAGTGTCAAAAAATATGTCGAAATTTAGTGTATAAATAGGAAAGTTCAATCGGTAAGGACCTTTCCACATGTGCACTATTGTAAACACTTTAGTGTACACTTTGCCACATGACATTACCATGTTGGACACTTTAAATTTCAAAGAGCTTTCCCATCCAATTGACACTTGACAACAATGCAAGTTTCAAACAACGTGTCAAAAAACCAGTGTACAAATAGCAAAGTTCAATCGGTATGAACTTTTCTACATGTACACTATGGTGTACACTTTAGTTTGCACTTTGCCACGTGATATTACCCTGATCGATAGTTTAAATTTCAAACAATTTTCACATCCAATTGACACTTGACAACAATACAAGTGTCAAACAACGTGTCAAAAATCAGTGTTCAAATGGTAAAGTTCAATCGGTAAGGACCTTGCCATATGTACACTATGGTGTACACTTTAGTTTACAATTTCCCACGTGACATTACCCTATTGGACAGTTTAAATTTTAAACTGTTTTCCTATCCAATTGACACTTGACAACAATGCAAGTGTCGAACAACAAGTAAAAAATCAGTGTACAAAGAGCAAAGTTCAATCAGTAGGAACCTTGCGACAGGTACACTATGGTGTACCCTTTATTTTACACTTTGCCACGTGTCATTACCCAGTTGGACAGTTTAAATTTCAAGTAGTTTTTCCATCCAATTGACACTTGAAAACAATGTAAATGTTAAACAACGTGTCAAAATTAGTGTACAAATAGCAAAGTTCAATCGATAAGAACCTTGCTACATGTACACTATGGTGTACACTTTAGTTTTCACTTTGCCAGATGACATTATCCTATTGGACAGTTTAAATTTCAAACAATTTTTCCATCCATTTGACACTTGACAACAATGCAAGTGTCAAGCAACGTGTCGAAATTCAGTGTACAAATAGAAAAATTCAATCTGTGTGGAACTTGCCACATGTGCACTATTGTGAACACTTTAGTTTACACTTTGCCACGTGACATTACCATGTTAGACTGTTTAAATTTTAAATAGTTTTCTCATCCAATTGACACTCGACAACAATGCAAGTGTCAAACAACGTGTCAAAAATCAGTATACAAATAGCAGAGTTCAATCGATAAGAACCTTCCTACATGTACACTGTGGTGTACACACTTCATTTTGCACCTTGCCACATGACATTATCCTAATGGACAGTTTAAATTTCAAATAGTTTTCCCATCCAATTGACACTTGACAATAATGCAAGTGTCAAAATCAAAGTTTAATCAGTAAGGACCTTGATACATGTACACTACGGTGTAAAATTTAGTTTATACTTTGCCACGTGACATTACCCTGCTGGACAATTTAAATTCCAAATAGTTTTTCCATCCAATTGGCACTTGAAAACAATGCAAGTGTCGAACAATGTGTCAAAAATCATTATAAAAATAGTAAAGTTCAATCGGTAAGAACCAAGTGACAGGTACACTATGGTGTACACTTTATTTTACACTTTGCCATGTGTCATTATCCTGTTGGACAGTTTAAATTTGAAACAGTTTTTCCATTAAATTGACACTTGACAAGAATGCAAATGTCAAACAACATGTCAAAAATAAGTGCACAAATAGCAAAGTTCAATCGGTAAGAACCTTGCTACATGTACACTACGGTGTACACTTTAGTTTACACTTTACCACGTGACATTACGCTACAGGACAGTTTAAATTTCAAACAAATTTTCCATCCATTTGACACTTGACAACAATGCCAGTCTCAAACAACGTGTCAAAAATTAGTGTACAACTAGCAAAGTTCAATTGGTAAGGCCCTTGCCACATGTAGACTATTTTGTACACTTTAGATTACACTTTGCTTCGTGACATTACCCTGTTGGACTGTTTAAATTTTAAATAGTTTTCTCACCCAATTGACACTTGACAACAATGCAAGTCGAACAAAGTGTCAAAAATCAGTGTACAAATAACAAAGTACAATTGGTAAGAACTTTGCTTCTTGTATACTATCGTGTACACTTTAGTTTACACTTTGCCACGTGACATTACCCCGTTGGACAGTTTAAATTTCAAAGAATTTTTCCATCCAATTGACACTTGACAAGAATGCAAGTGTCGAACAACCTGTCGAAAATCAGTGTACAAATAGCAAAGTTCAATCGGCATGAACCTTTCTGCATGAACACTTTAGTTTACACTTTACCAAGTGACATTACCTTGTTGGACAGTTTAAATTTCAAACTATTTTTTCCATCCAATTGACACATGAAAACAATTCAAGTGTTAAACAACGTGTCTAAAATCAGTGTACAAATAGTAAAGTTCGATCAGTAGGGACCTTGCCACGTGTACACTATGGTGTACACTTTAATTTACACTTTGCCATACGACATTATCATGTTCGACAGCTTAAATTTCAAATAGTTTTTCCCATCCAATTGACACTTGAAAACAACACAAGTGTCAAACAACGTGATAAAAATCAGTGTACGAATAGCAAAGTTCTATCGGTATGACCCTTGCTACATTTAAACTTCAGTTTACACTTTATCACGTGAAATTAACCCATTGGATAGTTTAAAGTTCAAACTATTTTCCCATCCAATTGCCACTTGACAATAATGCGAGTATCAAACAACGTGTCAATAATCAGTGTACAAATAGTAAAGTTAAATCGGTAAGGACCTTGCCACATGTACACTGTGGTCTACACTTTAGTTTACACTTTGGCACGTGACATTACCATGTTGGACAGTTTAAATTTCAAACAGTTTTCCAATCCAATTGACACTGACAACAATGCAAGTGTCAAGCAACGTGTCGAAAATCAGTGTAAAAATAACAAAGATCAATCAGTAAAGACGTTGCTACATGTACACTATGTTGTACACTTTGGATTACACTTTGCCACGTGACATTACCCTATTAGACAGTTTAAATTTCAAATAGTTTTCCCATCTAGTTGACACTTGACAATAATATTAGTGTCAAACATCTTGTCAAAAATCAGTGTACAAATAGCAAAGTTCTATTGGTAAGAACCTTGCGACATGTACATTATGGTGTACACCGTAGTTTACACTTTGCCACGTGCCATTACCCTGTTGGATAGTTTAAATTTCAAACAGTTTCTCCATTCAATTGACACTTGACAACAATGCAAGTGTCAAACAACAAGTCAAAAATTAGTGTACAATTAGAAAAGTTCAATGGTAAGGACCTTGCTACATGTGCACTATGGAGTTTACTTTAGTTTACACTTTGTCACGTGACACTACTCTATAGGACAATTTAAATTTCAAACAGTTTTCCCATCCATTTGATACTTGGCAACAATGCAAGTGTCAAACAGCATGTCGAAAATAAGTGTACAAATAGCAAATTTCAATCGGTAAGGACATTGCCACATATACACTATGGAGTACACTTTAGCTTACACTTTACCACGTGACATTACTTCGTTGGACAGTTTAAATTTCAAACAGTTTTCCCATCCAATTGACCCTTAACAGCGATGCAAGTGTCAAACAACGTGTCAAAAATCAGCGTACAAATAGCAAAGTTCACTCAGCATGAACCTTTCTACATGTACACTTTAGTGTACACTTTACCACGTGACATTACCTTGTTGGACAGTTTAAATTTCAAAAAGTTTCTCCATCCAGTTGACACTTGAGAACAATGCAAGTGTCAAACAACGTGCCAAAAATATGTTTACAAATAATAAAATTCAATCGGTAAGGGCCTTGCTCCATGTACACTATTGTGTACACTATAATTTACACTTTGCAACTTGATATTACCCTGTTGGATAGTTTAAATTTTAAACAATTTTTCCATCCAATTGATATTTGACAACAATGCATGTGTCAAACATGTCCAAAATCAGTGTACAAATAGCAAAGTTCAATCGGTAAGGACCTTGCTACATGTACACTATGGTGTACACTTTGCCACGTTACATTACCCTGTTTGACAGTTTAAACTTCCAACAATTTTTCCATCCAATTGACACTTGGCAACAATGCAAGTGTCAAGCAACATGTCAAAAATCAGTGTACAAATAGCAAAGTTCAATCGGTAAGAACCTTACTATATGGACACTATGTTGTACACACTTTAGTATACACTTTGCCACGTGACATTACCCTGCTAGGCAGTTTAAATTTTAACCGATTTTCCCATCCAAGTGACACTTAACAACAATGCAAGTGTCAAACAACGTGCCAAAAATCAGTGTACAAATAGTAAAGTTCATTCGGTAAGGACCTTGCTACATTTACACTTTGGAATACACTTTAGTTTACACTTTGCCACGTGACATTACCTTGTTGGACAGCTTAAATTTCAAACAGTTTTCCCATTTAATTGACACTTGATAACAATGCAAGTGTCAACCAACGCGTCGAAAATCAGTCTACAAATAGCAAAGTTCAATCGGCATGAACCTTTCTATATGTACACTTCAGTTTACACTTGACCACGTGACATTACCCTGTTGGACAGTTTAAATTTCAAATTGCTTTCCCATCCAATTGACACATGACAATAATCCAAGTGTCAAGCAACGTGTCAAAAATCAGTGTAAAAATAGTAAAGTTCAATTGGTAAGAACCTTGCGACATCTACACTATGTTACACATTTTAGTTTACACTGTGCCACGTGTCAATACCCGGTTGGACAGTTTAAATTTCAAACAATTTTCCCACCCAATTGACACTTGACAACAATGCAAGTGCAAGTGTCAAACAACATGTCAAAAATCAGTGTACAAATATCAAAGTTCTATCTTTAAGAACATTGCTACATGTACGCTATGGTGCACACTTTAAGTTTACACTTTCCCACGTGACATTACTCTTTTGGACATTTTAATTTTCAAATGCTTTTCCCATCCAATTGACACTTGACAACAATGCAAGTGTCAAACAACATGTCAAAAATCGGTGTACAAATAGCAAAGTTCACTCGGTAAGGACCTTGCCACATGTACACTATGCTGTACACTTTAATTTACACTTTGCCACGTGACATTACCCTGTTGGACAACTTAAATTTCAAATAGTTTTCCCATCCAATTGACACTAGACAACAATGTAAGTGTCAAAAATCAGTGTACAAAAAGCAAATTCAATCGGTATGAATCTTACTACATGTACACATTAGTTTACATTTTGCCACCTGTTTCACAGTTTAAATTTCAAATAGTTTTTCCATCCAATTGACACTTGAGAACAATGCAAGTGTCAAACAACGTGTCAAAAATCTGTTTACAAATAGTAAAATTCAATCAGTAAGGACCTTGCTCCATGTACACTATGGTGTACATTGGAGTTTACACTTTACCACTTGACATTACCCTGTTGGAGAGTTTAAATTTTAAACAGTTTTCCATCCAACTGACACTTAACAACAATGCATGTATCAAACAACGTGTCAAAAATCAGTGTACAAATAGCAAAGTTCAATCGGTAAGGACTTGCTACATGTACACTACAGTTTACACTTTAATTTACGCTTTGCCACGTTACATTACCCTGTTTGACAGTTTAAATTTCAAACAATTTTCCCATTCAATTGACACTTGACAACAATGCAAGTGTAAAACAACGTATCAAAAATCAGTGTACAAATAGCAAAGTTCAATCGGTAAGAACTTTACTACATGGACACTATGGTGTACACACTTTAGTTTACACTTTGCCATGTGACATTACCCTACTAGACAGTTTAAATTTTAAATGGTTTTCCCATCCAATTGACACTTGACAACAATGTAAGTGTCAAACAACGTGCCAAAAATCAGTGTAAAAATAGTAAAGATCATTCGGTAAGGACCTTGCTACATATACAATTTGGTGTACACTTTAGTTTACACTTTGCCAGGTGACATTACCTTGTTGGACAGCTTAAATTTCAAACAGTTTTCCCGTCCATTTGACACTTGACAACAATGCAAGTGTAAACCAACGCGTCAAAAATCAGTCTACAAATAGCAAAGTTCAATCGGCATGAACCTTTCTACATGTACACTTAAGTTTACTCTTTACCACGTAATATTACCCTGTTCGACAGTTTAAATTTCAAATTGCTTTCCCATCCAATTGACACATGAAAACAATGCAAGTGTCAAATAACGTGTCTAAAATCAATGTAAAAAGAACAAAGTTCAATCAGTAAGAACTTTGCTACATGTACACTATGGTGTACACTTTAATTTGCACTTTGCCACGCGACATTACCCTGTCGGACAGTTTAAATTTCAAATAGTTTTCCCATCAAATTGACACTTGACAATAATACAAGTGTCAAACAACGTATCAAAAATCGATGTACGAATAGCAAAGTTCAATGGGTATGAACCTTGCTACAAGTACACTTCAGTTTACACTTTACCACGTGACATTACCCTGTTGGATAGTTTAAAATTCAAACTATTTTCCCATCCAATTACCACTTGACAACAATGCAAGTATCAAACAACATGTCAACAATCAGCGTACAAATAGCAAAAGTTCAACCGGTAAGGACCTTGCCACATATAAACTGTGGTGTACACTTTGGCACGTGACATTACTTTGTTGGACAGTTTAAATTTCAAATAGTTTTCCCATCCAATTGGCACTTGACGATAATGCAAGTGTCAAGCAACGTGTCAAAAATCGGTGTAAAATTAGTAAAGTTCATTCGGTAAGAACCTTGCAACATGTACACTATGTTACACACTTTGGTTTACACTTTGCCACATGTCATTACCCGGTTGGACAGTTTAAATTTCAAACAGTTTTCCCATCCAATTGACACTTGACAACAATGCAAGTTCAAGAGTCAAACAACATGTTAAAAATTAGTGTACAAATAGCAAAGTTCTATCTGTAAGAAGCTTTCTACATGTGCACTATGGTGCACACTTTAAGTTTACACTTTGCCAAGTGACATTACTCTTTTGGATATTTAAATTTCAAATGCTTTTCCCATCCAACTGACACTTGACAACAATGCAAGTGTGAAACAACGTGTCAAAAATCGGTGTACAAATAGCAAAGTTCACTTGGTAAGGACCTTGCCACATGTACACTGTGTTTTACATTTTAATTTACACTTTTCCACGTGACATTACCCTGTTGGACAACTTAAATTTCAAATAGTTTTTTTCCCATCCAATTTACACTTGACAACAATGTAAGTATCGATAAATGTGTCAAAAATTGGTGCACGAATATGAATCTTGGTACATGTACCCGTTAGTTTACATTTTGCCATGTGACGTTACCCTATTTCACAATTTAAATTTCAAATAGTTTTTTCATCCAATTGACACTTGAGAATAATGCAAGTGTCAAACAACGTGTTAAAAATCAGTTTACAAATAGTAAAATTTAATCGGTAAGGACCTTGCTCCATGTACACTATGGTGTACACTTTAGTTTACACTTTACCACTTGACATTACCCTGTTGGACAGTTTAAATTTTAAATAGTTTTCCCATCCAATTGATACTTGACGATAATGCAAGTGTCAAGCAACGTGTCAAAAATCGGTGTAAAATTAGTAAAGTTCATTCGGTAAGAACCTTGCGACATGTACACTATGTTAAAAACTTTGGTTTACACTTTGCCACGTGTCATTATCCAGTTGGACAGTTTAAATTTCAAACAGTTTTCCCATCCAATTGACACTTGACAACAATGCAAGTTCAAGAGTCAAACAACATGTTAAAAATTAGTGTACAAATAGCAAAGTTTTATCTGTAAGAAGCTTGCTACATGTGCACTATGGTGCACACTTTAAGTTTACACTTTGCCAAGTGACATTACTCTTTTGGATAGTTTAAATTCCAAATGCTTTTCCCATCCAACTGACACTTTACAACAATGCAAGTGTCAAACAACGTGTCAAAAATCGGTGTACAAATAGCAAAGTTCACTTGGTAAGGACCTTGCCACATGTACACTGTATTTTACACTTTAATTTACACTTTCCCACGTGACATTACCCTGTTGGACAACTTAAATTTCAAATAGTTTTTCCATCCAATTGACACTTGACAACAATGTAAGTATCGATAAACGTGTCAAAAATTGGTGTACGAATATGAATCTTGGTACATGTACCCGTTAGTTTACATTTTGCCATGTGACGTTAACCTGTTTCACAATTTAAATTTCAAATAGTTTTTCCATCCAATTGACACTTGAGAACAATGCAAGTGTCAAACAACGTGTTAAAAATCAGTTTACAAATAGTAAAATTTAATCGGTAAGGACCTTGCTCCATGTACACTATGGTGTACACTTTAGTTTACACTTTACCACTTGACATTACCCTGTTGGACAGTTTAAATTTTAAACAGTTTTTTCATCCAATTCACACTTGACAACAGTGTAGGTGTCAAACAACGTGTTCAAAATTCGTGTACAAATAGCAAAGTTCAATCGGTAAAGACCTTGCTACATGTACACTACGGAGTACAATTTAGTTTACACTTTGCCACGTTACATTACTCTGTTTGACAGTTTAAATTTCAAACGATTTTCCCATCCAATTGACACTTAACAACAATGTAAGTGTCAAACAACGTGTCAAAAATCAGTGTACAAATAGCAAAGTTCAATCGGTAAGAACCATACTACGTGGACACTGTGTACACACTTTACTTTACACTTTGCCATATGACATTACCCTGCGAGACAGTTTAAATTTTAAACGGTTTTCCCATCCAATTGACACTTGACAACAATGCAAGTGTCAAACAACGTGCCAAAAATTATTGTACAAATAGTAAAGTTCATTCAGTAAGGACATTGCTACCTGTACACATTGGTGTACACTTTATTTCACGTTTTGCCACGTGACATTACCTTGTTGGACAGCTGAAATTTCAAACAGTTTTCCCATCCAATTGACACTTGACAACAATGCAAGTGTCAACCAATGCGTCAAAAATCAGTTTACAAAAAGCAAAGTTCAATCGGCATGAACCTTTATACATGTACACTTTAGTTGATACTTTACCACGTGATATTACCCTGTTGGACATTTTAATTTCAAATTGTTTTCCCATCCAATTGACACATGAAAATAATGCAAGTGTCAAATAACATGTCTAAAATCAGTGTAGAAATAGCAAAGTTCAATCAGTAAGAACTTTGCTACATGTACGCTATGGTGTACACTTTAATTTGCACTTTGCCACGCGACATTACCCTGTCGAACAGTTGAAATTTCAAATAGTTTTCCCATCCAATTGACACTTGACAACAACAAAAGTGTCAAACAACGTGTCAAAAATTGGTGTACGAATAGTAAAGTTCAATTGGTATGAACCTTGCTACAAGTACACTTTAGTTTACACTTTACCACGTGACATTGCACTGTTGGATAGTTTAAAATTCAAACTGTTTTCCCATCCAATTACCACTTGACAACAATGCAAGTATCAAATACCGTGTCAACAATCAGTGTACAAATAGCAAAATTTCAATCGATAAGACCTTGCCACATGTACACTGTAGTGTACACTTTAGTTTACACTTTGGCACGTGACATTACCCTATTAGACAGTTTAAATTTTAAATAGTTTTTCCATCCAATTGACATTTGACGACAATGCAAGTGTCAAGCAACGTGTCAAAAATCGGTGTAAAAATAGTAAAGTTCATTCGGTAAGAATCTTGCGACATGTACACTATGTTACACACTTTAGTTTAGACTTTGCCACGTGTCATTACCTGGTTGGGCAATTTAAATTTCATACAGTTCTCTCATCCAATAGACACTTGACAACAATACAAGTGCAAGTGTCAAACAACATGTCAAAAATCAGTGTACAAATAGCAAAGTTCTATTTGTAAGAACCTTGCTGCATGTACGCTATGGTGCACACTTTAAGTTTACACTTTGCTACGTGACATTGCTCTTTTGGACAGTTTAAATTTCAAACACTTTTCCCATCCAATCGACACTTGACAACAATGTAAGTGTCAAAAATGAGTTTACAAATAGCAAAGTTCACTCGTTAAGGACCTTGCCACATGTGCACTATGCCGTACTCTTTAATTTACACTTTGTCACGTGACATGACCTTGTTGGACAACTTAAATTTTAAATAGTTTTTCCATCCAATTGACACTTGACAACAATGCAAGTGTCAAAAAAGTGTCAGAAATCAGTGTACGAATAGCAAATTCAATCGGTATAAACCTTGCTACACATACACATTAGTTTACATTTTGCCACGTGACGTTACCCTATTTCACAGTTTAAATTTCAAACAGTTTTTCCATCCAGTTGACACTTGAAAACAATGCAAGTGTCAAACAACGTGTCAAAAATCAGTTTACAAATAGTAAAATCCAATCGGTAAGGACCTTGCTTCATGTATACTACGATATACACTTTAGTTTACACTTTACCACTTAAAATTACCTTGTAGGACAGTTTAAATTTTAAACAATTTTTTCATCATATTGACACTTGACAACAATGCGAGTGTCAAACAACGTGTCAAAATCAGTGTAAAAATAGCAAAGTTCAATCGGTAAGGACCTTGCTACATGTACACTATGGTGTACACTTTAGTTTACACTTTGCCATGTGACATTACCCTGTTTGATAGTTAAAATTTCAAACAATTTTCCCATCCAATTGACACTTGACAGTAATGCAAGTGTCAAACAATGTGTCAACAATCAATGTACAAATAGCAAAGTTCAATCGGTAAGAACCTTACTACATGGACACTATGGTGTACACACTTTAGTTTACACTTTGTCATGTGACATTACCCTGCTAGACAGTTTAAATTTCAAACAGTTTTCGCATCCAATTGACACTTGACAACAATGCAAGTGCAAGTGTTAAACATCGAGTTAAAAATAAATGTAGAAATAGCAAAGTTCAATCTGTAAGAACCTTACTACATGTACTCTATGGTGCACACTTTAGTTTACACTTTCCCACGTGACATTAATCTATTGGATAGTTTAAATTTCAAACACTTTTCCCATCCACTTGACACATTACAAAAATGCAAGTGTCAGACAATGTGTCAAAAATTAGTGTACATATGGCAATGTTCACCCGGTAAGGACCTTGCCACATGATTTTGGACACTTTGTTCGACACTTGTATTGTTGTCAAGTCTTAATTGGGTGGGAAAATTGTTTAAAATTGAAACAGTCCAATAGTGTAATGTCACCTGGCAAAGTGTACACTATAGTGTACATGTAGCAAGGTCCTCACCGATTGAACTTTCCTATTTGTGCACTGATTTTCGACACGTCGTTTGACACTTGCATTGTTGTCAAGTGTCAATTGGAGGGAAAAATTGTTTGAAATTTAAAATATCCAATAGGGTAATGTCACGTGGCAAAGTGTAAATTAAAGTGTACACTGTAGTGTAAGTGTAGAAAGGTTCTTACCAATTGAATTTTGCTATTTGTACACTGATTTTTGACATGTTGTTAGACACTTGCATTGTTGTCAAGTTTCAATTGGATGGGAAGATAGTTTGAAATTTAAACTGTCCAACAGGGTAATGTCATGTGGCAAAGTGTAAACTAAAGTGTACATCATAGTGCACATGTTGCAAGGTTCTTACCGATTGAACTTTGTAATTTGTGCACTGATTTTTGACACGTTGTTCGACACTTGCATTGTTGTCAAGTGTCAATTGGGTGGGAAAACTGTTTTAAATTTAAACTGTCCAAGAGGATAATGTCACGTGGCAAAGTGTAAACTAAAGTGTACGCCATAGTGTAAATGTGGCAAGGTTCTTACCGATTGAACTTTGCTATTTGTACACTTATTTTTTTCACATTGTTTGAGACTTGCATTGTTTTCAGCAGTCAATTAAATGGGAAAACTATTTTAAATTTAAACTGTCCAACTGGGTAATGTCACGTGGCAAAGCGTAAACAAAAGTATACATTATAGTATAAATGTGGCAGGGTTCTTACCAATTGAACTTTGCTATTTGTACACTAATTTTTGACATGTTGTTTGACAATTGTATTGTTGTCAAGTGTCAATTAGATGGAAAAATTGTTTGGAGTTGAAACTGTCCAGCAAGGTAGTGTCACGTGGCAAAATGTAAACTAAAGTGCACACCATAGTGTACATGTCGCAAGATTTTTACCGATTGAACTTTGCTATTTTTACACTGATTTTTGACACGTTTGACACTTGCTTTGTTATCAAGTGTCAATTGGATGAGAAAATTGTTTGAAATTTAAACTATCCAATAGGGTAATATCATGTGGCAAAGTGTAAACTAAAGTGTACAACTTAGTGTACCTGTCGTAAGGTTTTTAACGATTGAACTTTCCTATTTGTACACTGATTTTTGATACGTTGTTTGACACTTACATTGTTTTCAAGTGTCAGTTGGATGGGAAAACTATTTGAAATTTAAACTGCCAATAGGGTAATGTCACATGACAAAGTGTAAACTAAAGTGTACACCATAGTGTACATGTTACAAGGTCCTTACTGATTGAACATTGCTATTTATACACTGATCGTTGACACTTTGTTTGACAATTACATTATTATCAAGTGTTAATTGGGTGGGAAAACAGTTTAAAATTTAAACAGTCCAACAGGGTAATGTGACGTGGCAAAGTGTAAACTAAAGTGTACACCATAGTGTACATGTGGCAAGGTCCTTATCGATTGAATAGCAATGTTATTTGTAAATTGATTTTTGACACTTTGTTCGACACTTGCATTGTTGTCAAGTGTCAATTGGGTGGAAAAGTTTTTAAAATTTAAACATTCCAACAGGGTAATGTCACGTGGCAAAGTGTAAACTAAAGTGTACACCAAAGTGTACAAGAAGCAAGGTCCTTACTGATTGAACTTTGCTATTTGTACACTGATTTTTAACATATTGTTTGACACTAGCATTGTTGTTAAGTGTCAATTGGATGGGAAAACGGTTTGAAATTTAAACTATCCAACAGTGTAATGTCACGTGGCAAAGTACAAAGTAAAGTGTACACCATAATATACATGTGGCAAGGTCTTACCATTTGAACTTTACTATTTGTTGTCAAACTGTCCAACAGGATAATGTCATGTGGCAAAGTGTAAACTAAAGTGTACACCGTAGTGTACAAATAGCAAGGTTCTTACCGATTGAACTTTGCTATTTGTACAAGGTTCTTACCGATTGAACTTTGCTATTTGTACACTGATTTTCAACACGTTGTTAGACACTTCCATTGTTGTCAAGTGTCAATTGGATGGGAAAAATTTTTGAAATTTAAATTGTCCAACAGGGTAATGTCACGTGGCAAAGTGTAAACTAAAGTGTACGACCTAGTGTAAATGTTGCAAGGTTTTTATCGATTGAACTTTGCTATTTGTACACTGATTTTTTTTCACATTGTTTGACACTTGCATTGTTTTCAGTAGTCAATTAAATGGGAAAACTATTTGAAATTTAAATTGTCCGACTAGGTAATGTCACATGGCAAAGTGTAAACAAAAGTATACATTATAGTGTAGATGTGGCAAGGTTCTTACCGATTGAACTTTGCTAGTTGTACACTGATTTTTGACATGTTGTTTGACAGTTGTATTATTGTCAAGTGTTAATTAGATGGAAAAATTGTTTGGAGTTGAAATTGTCCAGCAAGGTAGTGTCACATGGCAAAATGTAAACTAAAGTGCACACCATAGTGTGCATGTCACAACAAAATGTCAGAAATTGTTCGAAATTTAAACTATCCAACTGGGTAATGTCACGTGACAAGGTGTAAGTAAAAGTGTACATAATAGTGTACATGTAGTAAGGTTTTTTCTGATTGAACTTTGCTATTTGTATATTGACTTTTGACACATTGTTCAACACTCGCATTGTTGTCAAGTGTCAATTGGATGGAAAAATTGTTTGAAATTTAAACTGTCCAACAGGAAAATGTTATGTGGCAAAGTGTAAACTAAAGTGTGTACACCATAGTGTATATGTAGCAAGGTTCTTACCGTTTGAACTTTGCATTTTGTACACTTATTTTTGACACGTTGTTTGACACATGCATTGTTGTCAAGTGTCAATTAGATGGGAAAACTGTTTGAAATTTAAACTGTCCAGTTGGGTAGTGTCACGTGGCAAAGTGTAAACTAAAGTGTCTGCCATAGTGTACATGTTGCAAGGTTCTTACCGATTGAACTTTGCCATTTCTACACTGATTTTGGACACTTTGTTTGACACTTACATTATTGCCAAGTGTCAATTGGGTGAGAAAATAGTTTAAAATTTAAACAGTCCAACAGTGCAATGTCACGTGGCAAAGTGTAAACTAAAGTGTACACCATAGTGTACGTGTAGCAAGGTCCTTACTGATTGAACTTTGCTATTTGTACGCTGATTCTCGACACGTTGTTTGAAGCTTACGTTGTTGTCAAGTTTCAATTGGATGGGAAAATTATTTTAAATTTAAATTGTCCAACAAGGTAATGTCACGTGGCAAAGTGTAAACTAAAGTACACACCATAGTGTACCTGTCGCAAGGTTTTTACCAAATGAACTTTGCTATTTATACACTAATTTTTGACACGTTGTTTGACACTTGCATTATTGAACTGTCAATTGGATGGATAAACTGTTTGAAATTTAAACTTTTCAATAGGATAATGTCACGTGGCAAACTGTAAACTAAAGTGTACACCATAGTGTACATGTGACAAGGTCCTTACCGATTGAACTTTGCTATTTGTACACTGATTTTGGACACTTTGTTCGACACTTGCACTGTTGTCAAGTATCAATTGGGAAGAAAAATTGTTTAATATTTAAACAGTCCAATAGTGTTATGTCACGTGGCAAAGTGTAAACTAAATTGTATGCCATAGTGTGCATGTCGCAAGGTTCTTGCCGATTCAACATTTCTATTTGTACACTAATTTTTAACACGTTGTTTGACACTTGCATTGTTGTTAAGTGTCAATTGGATGGGAAAATTGTTTGAAATTTAAACTGGCCAAAAGGGTAATGTCACGTGGCAAGGTGTAAGTTGAAGTGTACACCATAGTGTACATGTAGTAAGGTTTTTATCGATTGAACTTTGCTATTTGTACTTTGATTTTTGACATGTTATTCGACACTTGTATCAATGTCAAGTGTCAATTGGATGGGAAAATTGTTTGAAATTTAAACTGTCCAATAGGATAATGTCACGTGGCAAAGTGTAAACTAAAGTGTACGCCGTACTATACATGTGGCAAGGTCCTTACCGATTGAACTTGCAATTTGAACACTGATTTTGTACACATTGTTTGACACTTGCACTATTGTCAAGTGTCAATTGGGTGGAAAAACTGTTTAAAATTTAAAAAATCCAATAGTGTAATGTTAAGTGGCAAAGTGTAAACTAAAGTGTACACCATAGTGTACATGTAGCATGGTCTTTACCGATTTAACTTTCCTATTTGTATACTGATTTTTGACACGTTGTTTGACACTTGCATTGTTGTCAAGTGTCAATTGGATGGGAAATCTATTTGAAATTTAAATCGTCCGACGGGAAAATGTCATGTGGGAAAGTATAAACTAAAGTGTACACCATAGTGTACCTGTCGCAAGGTTTTTACTGATTAAACGTTGCTTTTTGTACACTAATTTTTGACACGTTGTTTAACACTTGCATTGTTGTCAAGAGTCAATTGGATGGGAAAACTATTTGAAATTTAAACTGTCCAATAGGGCAATGTCACGTGGCAAAGTGTAAACTAAAGTGTACACCATAGTGTACATGTAGAAAGGTCCTTACCTATTGAACTTTGCTGTTTGTACTCTAATTTTTGACACTTTCTTTGACACTTGCATTGTTGTCAAGTGTCAATTGGGTGGGAAAACTATTTGAAATTTATCTGTCGAACAGGGTAATGTCACGTGGCAACATGTAAACTAAAGTGTGCACCATAGTGTACATGTCACAAGGTTCTTCCCGATTGAACTTTGCCATTTGTACACTGATTTTTGACACGTTGTTTGAAACTTACATTGTTATCAAGTGTCAATTGGATAGGAAAACTATTTGAAATTTAAACTGTTCAATAGGGTAATGTCACGTGGTAAAGTGTAAACTAAAGTCTACACCGTAGTGTACATGTAGCAAGGTCTTCACCGATTGAACTTTGTTTGTACACTAATTTTTGACATGTTATTTGACACTTGCATTATTTTCAAGCGTCAACTGGATGTAAAAACTATTTGAAATTTACACTGTACAACAAGGTAATGTCATGTGGCTAAAGTGTAAACTAAAGTGTAAACCATAGTGTACTTGTTCCAAGGACCTTATTGATTGAACTTTGCTATTTGTACAATGATTTTTAACACGATGTCAAACACTTGCAATGTTGCCAACTGTCAATTGTTTTGGAAAACTGTTTGAAATTTAAACTGTCCAATAGGGTAATGTCACATGGCAAAGTGTAAACTAAAGTGTACACCATTGTGTACATGTAGCAGGGTACTTACCGATTGAACTTTACTATTTGTACACTAATTTTTGACACATTGTTTAACACTTGTATTGTTGTCAAGTGTTAATTGGATGTGAATACAGTTTGAAATTTAAACTGTCCAATCGGGTAATGTCATATGGCAAAGTGTAAACTGAAGTTTACACCATAGTGTACATGTAGCAAGGTCCTTACTGATTGAACTTTGCTATTTGTACACTAATTTTAGACACGTTGTCTAACACTTGTATTGTTGCCAAGTGTGAAATGAATGGGAAAACTGTTTGAAATTTAAACAGTCCAATAGGGTAATGTCACGTGGCAAAGTGTAAACTAAAGTGTACAGCATAGTGTACATGTAGCAAGGTCCTTACCAATTGTAATTTGTTATTCGTACGCTGATTTTCGACATGTTGTTTGATACTTGCATTTTTGTCAAGTGTCTATAGGATAGGAAAAGTGTTTTAAATTTAAACTATCCATCAGGGTAATGTCACGTGGCAAAGTGTAAACTACTGTGTACAACATAGTGTACATGTAGTAAGGTTCTTACCGATTGAACTTTGCTGTTTGTACACTGATTTTTGACACGTTGTCTGACGCTTGTATTGTTGTCAAGTGTCAATTGGATGGAAAAACTATTTGAAATTTAAATTGTCCAACAGGGTAATATCACGTGGCAAAGTGTAAACTAAAGTGTACACCATAGTGTACATGTAGCAGGGTCCTTACCGATTGAACTTTACTATTTGTACACTGATTTTCGTCACTTTGTTTGACACTTGCATTTTTGTCAAGTGTCAATTGGATTGGAAAATTATTTGAAATTTAAATTGTCCAACAAGGTTATGTAGCATGGTAAAGTTTAAACTAAAGTGTACACCATAGTGTGCATGTAGCAAGGTCCTTTTCCAATTGAACTTTTCTACTTGTACATAGATTTTTGACAAGTTGTTTGACACTTACATTGTTGTCAAGTGTCAATTGGATGAGAAAACTGTTTGAAATTTAAACTATCCAACATGGTAATGTTACATGGCAAAGTGTAAACAAAAGTGGACACCATAGTGTACATGTAGTAAGGTCCTTATCGATTGAACTTTGCTATCGTACACTGATTTTCGACACGTTGTTTGACACTTGCATTGTTATAAAGTGTCAATTGGATGGGAAACCTGTTTGAAATTTAAAATGTCCAACAGGGTAATATCACGTGGCAAAGTGTAAACTAAAGTGTACACCATAGTGTACACGTAGCAAGGTCCTTAACGATTAAACTATACTGTTTGTACACTTATTTTTTACACTTTGTTTGACAATTGCATTGTTGTCAAGTGTCAATTGGATGGGAAAATTGTTTGAAATTTAAACTGCCGAACATGGTAATGTCGCGTGGTAAGGTGTAAACCAAAGTGTACATGTAGCAAGGTCCTTACTGATTGAACTTTGCTATTCGTACACTGATTTTCGACTCGTTGTTTGACACTTGCATAGTTGTTAAGTGTCAATTGGATTGGAAAACTGTTTCCAATTTAAATTGTCCAATAGGGTATTATCACGTGGCAAAGTGTAAACTAAAGTGTAGACCATAAAGTACATGTAGCAAGGTCCTTACCGATTGAACTTTGTTGTTTGTACACGGATTTTTGACACGTTGTTTGATACTTGTATTGCTATCAAGTGTCAATTGGATGGGAAAACTGTTTGAAATTGATAATGTCCAACAGGGTAATGTCACGTGGCAAAGTGTAAACTAAAGTGTATGCCTTAGTGTACATGTAGCAAGGTCCTTACCGATTGAATTTTACTCTTTGTACACTGATTTTCGTCACGTTGTTTGACACTTGCATTGTTGTCAAGTGTTAATTGGATGGAAAAACTATTTGAAACTTAAACTGTCCAACAGTCTAATGTCGCGTGACAAAATTTAAACTAAAGTTTACACCATAGTGTACACGTAGCAAGGTCCTTTTACGATTGAACTTTGCTATTTGTACACAGATTTTTGATAAGTTGTCTGACACTTGCATTGTTTTCAAGTGTTAATTGCATGGGAAAACTGTTTGAAATTTAAACTATCCAACATGGTAATGTCACGTGGCAAAGTGTAAACTAAAGTGTACACCATAGTGTACATGTAGCAAGGTTTTTACTGATTGAACTTTGGTATTCTTACACTGATTTTCGACACGTTGTTTGACACTTGCATCATTGTCAACTGTAAATTGGATGGAAAAAATGTTTGAAATTTAAACTGTCCAACAGGGTAATGTCACGTGGCAAAGTGTAAACTAAAGTGCACATGTTGCAAGGTCCTTACCGATTGAACTTTGCTGTTTGCACACTGATTTTTGACACATTGTCTAATGCTTGGATTGTTGTCAAGTGTCAATTGGATGGAAAAACTATTTGAAATTTAAACTGTCCAACAGTGTAATGTCGCGTGAGAAAATTTAAATTAAAGTGTACACCATATTGTACACGTAGCAAGATCTTTTTGCGATTGAACTTTGCTATTTGTACACTGATTTTTGGCAAGTTGTCTAACACTGGCATTGTTGTCAAGTGTCAATTGGATGGGAAAACTTTTTGAAATTTAAACTATCCAACATGGTAATGGCACGTGGCAAAGTGTAAACTAAAGTGTACACCATATTGTACATATAGCAAGGTCCTTCCCAATTGAACTTTGCTATTTGTACACCGATTTTTGACACGTTGTTTGACACTTTCATTGTTGTCAAGTGTCAATTGGATGGGAAAACTGTTTGAAATTTAAACTGTCCAACAGGATAATGTCACGTGGCAAAGTGTAAACTAAAGTGTACACGATAGTGCACATGTAGCAAGGTCCTTACCGATTGAACTTTGCTGTGTGTACTCTGATTTTTGACACATTGTTTGACACTTGCATTGTTTTCAAGTGTCAACTAGACGAGAAAACTATTTCAAATGTGCACAGTCCAATAGGGTAATGTCACGTGCCTAAAGTGTAAACTAAAGTGTACACCGTAGTGTACTTGTAGCACGGTCCTTATCTGTTGAACTTTGCTACTCGTACACTGATTTTTGATATGTTGTCTGACGCTTGTATTGCTGTTATGTGTCAATTGGATGGAAAAATTGTTTGAAATTTAAACTATCCAATAGGGTGATCTCACGTGAAAAAGTGTAAACTAAAGTGTTCACCATGATGTACATGTGGCAAGGCCCTTACCGATTGAACTTTGCCATTTGTATACTAATTTTTGACACTTTGTTCGACACTTGCATTGTTGTCAAGTGTCAATTGGGTGAGAAAACCGTTTAAAATTTAAACAGTCCAACAGGGTAATGTCACGTGGCAAAGTGTGAACTAAAGTGTACACTATAGTATACATATAGCATGGTTCTTACCGATTGAACTTTGCTATTTGTGCACTAATTTTCGACACGTTGTTTAACACTTGCATTGTTGTCAAGTTTATATTGGACGGGAAAGCTATTTGAAATTTAACCTGTCCGACAGGGTAATGTCACGTGACAAAGTGTAAACTAAAGTGTAGAACATAGTGTACATGTCGAAAGGTTCTTACTGATTGAATTTGCTATTTCTACATTGATTTTTTGCACGTTGTTTGACACTTGCATTGTTGTCAAGTATCAATTGGATGGGAAATCTCTTTGAAATTTAAACTATTCAATAGGCTAATGTCATGTGACAAAGTGTAAACTAAAGTGTGAACACCATTGTGTACATGTAGCAAGGTCCCTGCTAATTGAACTTTGCTACTTGTAAACTGATTTATGACATGTTGTTTGACACTTGCATTGTTGTCAAGTGTCAATTGGGTGGGAAAACTGTTTAAAATTTAAATAGTCTAACAGAGTAATTTTACGTGGAAAAAATAAACTAAATTGTCCACCGTAGTGTACATGTGGCAAGGTCCTTACCGATTGAACTTTGCTATTTGTAAACAAATTTTTGACACTTTGTTTGACACTTGCATTATTGTCAATGGTCCATTGGGTGGGAAAACATTTTAAAATTTAAACAGTCCAATAGTGCAATATCACGAGGCAAAGTGTAAACTAAAGTGTACAACATAGTGTAATGAAGCAAGGTCCTTATCGATTGAACTTTGCTATTTGTACACTAATTTTTGACACGTTGTTTGACACTTACATTGTTGTCAAGTGTCAGTTGGATGGAAAAACTGTTTGAAATTTAAACTTTCCAACAGGGTAATGTCACATGGCAAAGTGTAAACTAAAGTGTACACCATAGTGTACATGTCGCAAGGTTCTTCCCGATTGAACTTTGTTGTTTGTTCATTGATTTTTGACATGTTGTTTGACACTTGCATTGTTTTCAAGTGTCAATTGGATGGGAAAACTATTTGAAATTTAAATTGTCCAACAGGGTAATGTCACATGGTAAAGTGTAAACTAAAGTCTACACCACAGTGTACATGTAGTAGGGTCTTTACCGATTGAACTTTGTTGTTTGTACACCGATTTTTGACACTTTGTTCGACACTTACATTGTTGTCAAGTGTCAATTGCATGGGAAAACTATTTAAAATTTAAATAGTCCAACAGGGTAATGTCACGTAGCAAAGTTTGAACTAAAGTGTACACCATAGTGTACATGTAGAAAGTTCATACCAATTGAACTTTCTATTTGTACACTGATTATCAACACGTTATTTGACACTTGCGTTGTTGTCAAGTGTCAACTGGATGAGAAAACTGTTTGAAATTTAAACTGTCCACAGGGTAATGTCACGTGGCAAAATGTAAATTAAAATGTACACCATAGTGTATATGTCGCAAGGCTCTTATCGATTGAACTTTGCCATATGTACATTTATTTTTTGCATGATGTTTGATACTTGCATTGTTGTTAAGTGTCAATTGGATGGAAAAACTACTTGGAATTTAAACTGTCCAACAGGGCAATGTCACGTGACAAAATGTAAAATAAAGTGTACACCATAGTGTACATGTAGAAAGGTTCTTACCGATTGAATTTTCCATATGTACACTGATTTTTGACACGTTGTTTGACGCTTGGATTGTTGTCAAGCGTCAATTGGATGAGAAAAATGTTTGAAATTTAAATTGTCCAACAGGATAATGTCGCGTGGTAAAGTTTAAACTACAGTGTACACCATAGTGTACATGCAACAAGGTCCTTATCGATTGAACTATGCTATTCGTATACCGATTTTCATTACATTGTTTGACACTTGTATTGTTGTCAAGTGTTAATTGGATGTGAAAATTGATTGAAATTTAAAATGTCCAATAGGGTATTGTCACGTGGCAAAGTGTAAACTAAAGTGTATAACATAGTGTACATGTAGCATAGTCCTTACCGATTAAATTTTGCAGTTTGTACACTGAATTTTTAACACTTTGTTTGACACTTGCATTGTTCTCAAGTGTCAATTGGGTGGGAAAACTATTCGAAATTTAAACTGTCCAACAGGGTAATGTCACGTGGTAAAGTGTAAAATAAAGTGTACACCATAGTGTATATGTAGAAAGGTTCTTACCGATTTAACTTTACCATTTGTACACTGATTTTTGACGCATTGTTTGACACTTGCAATGTTACCAAGCATCAATTGGATGGAAAAATTATATAAAATTTAAACTGTCCAACAGGGTGATGTCGCGTGGTAAAGTGTACACTATAGTGTACATGTAACAAGGTCCTTACCAATTGAACTTAGCTATTCGTACACTGATTTTCAACATGTTGTTAGACACTTGCATTGTTGTCAAGTGTCAATTGGATGGGAAAAAAGTTGAAATTTAAACTGTCCAATAGGGTATTGTCATGTGGCAAAGTGTAAACTAAAGTGTACACCATAGTGTACATGTAGCAAGGTCCTTACCGATTGAACTTTACTGTTTGTATACTGATTTTTTACACTTTGTTTGACACTTGTATTGTTGTCAAGTGTCAATTGGGTGGGAAAATTGTTTGAAATTTAAACTTTCCAACAGGATAATAATGCGTGGCGAAGTTCAAACTAAAGTGTACATGTAGCAAGGTTATTACTGATTGAACTTTGCTACTTGTTAATTGATTTTTGACACGTTGTTTGACACTTGCATTGGTATTAAGTGTCAATTGGATGGAAAAGCTGCTTAAAATTTTTACTGTCCAACAGTGTAATATCACGTGGCAAAATGTAAACTAAAGTGTGTACACCACAGTGTACATGAAGCAATATTCTTATTGATTGAACTTAGCTATTTTTACCCAGATTTTTGACAAGTTGTTTGACACTTTACTTTTTTGTCAAGTGTCAAATGGATGGGAAAACTGTTTGATGTTTGAAATGTCTATGAGGGTAAGTCATGTGACAAAATGTAAACTAAAGTGTGTGCACCATAGTGTACATTTAGCAAGGTTCTTACCGATTGAACTTTGCTGTTCGTACACTGATTTTTGAGACGTTGTTTGACAGTTGCATTGTTGCCAAGTGTCAATTAGATGGGAAAATTGTTAGAAACTTAAACTGTCTAACAGGGTAATGTCACAGGGCAAAGTGTAAACTAAAATGTACATCATAGTATACATGTAGCAAGGTCCTTATCGATTGAACTTTACTATTCGTACACTGATTTTCAACACGTTGATTGACACTTGCATTATTGTCAAGTGTCAATTGGATGGGAAAATTGATAGAAATTTAAACTGTCCAACAGGGTAATGTCATCTGGTAAAGTGTAAACTAAAGTCTACAACATAGTATACATGTAGCAAGGTTCTTACCGATTGAACTTTGCTATTTGTACACTGATTTTTGACACTTGCATTGTTGTCAAGTGTCAATTGGATGAAAAGACTATTAGAAACTTAGAATGTCCAACAGGGTAATGTCTCGTGGCAAAGTGTAAACTAAAGTGTAAACTATTTGTAGTACGGTCCTTACCAATTTAACTTTACTATTTGTACACTGATTTTTGACCCATTGTTTGACACTTACATTGTTGTCAAGTGTCAATCGAGTTGGAAAACTGTTTGAAAGTTAAATTGTCCAACAGGATAATGTCACGGGCAAAGTGTAAACTAAAGTACACACCATAGTGTACATGTAGGAAGGTGCTAACAGATTGAACTTTTCTATTTGTACACTAATTTTGAACACATTGTTTGACACTTGAACTATTGTCAAGTGTCAATTGGATAAGAAAACTGTTTGAAATTTAAACTACCCAACAGGATAATGTCACGTGGCAAGGTGTAAACTAAAGTGCGTACACATAGTGTAAACGTAGCAAGGTTCTCACCGATTGAACTTTGCTACTTGTACATTAATTTTTGATGCATTGTTTGACACTTACATTGTTGTCAAGTGTCAATTGGATGTGAACACTATTTGAAATTTAAACTGTCCAATTGGGTAATGTCACCTGGCAAAGTGTAAACTAAAATGTGTACACCATAGTGTACATGTAGCAAGGTTCTTATCGATTGAACTTTGCTATTTGTACACCGATTTTTAAGAAGTTGTTTGACACTTGCATTGTTCTCAAGTATCAATTGGATGGAAAACTATTTGAAATTTAAATTGTCCAGTAGGGTAATGTCACGTGGCAAAGTGTAAACCAAAGCATACACCATAGTATACATGTAGCAAGGTCCTCACCGATCAAACTTTGCTATTTGCAGGATGATTTTTGACACGTCCTTTGACACTTGCATTGTTCTCAAGTGTCAATTGGATGGGAAAATGGTTTGAAATTTAAAATGTCCAACCGAGTAATGTCACGTGGCAAAGTGTAAACTATAGTGTACACCATAGTGTGCATGTAGCAAGGTTATTACCGATTGAACTTTATTATTTGTAAACTTATTTTTGGCACGTTGTTTGACACTTGCATTTTTGTCAAGGGTCAATTGGATGGTAAAACTGTTTGAAATTTAAACTTTTCAACAAGATAATATCACGTGGGTATACATGTAGCAAGGTTCTTACCAATTGAACTTTACCATTTGTACACTGATTTTTGACACGTTGTTTGACACTTGCATTGTTGTCAAGTGTTAATTGCATGGGAAAATTGTTTGAAATTTAAACTATCCAACAGGGTAATGTCACGTGGCAAAGTGTAAACCAAAGCGTACACCATAGTACACATGTAGCAAGGTCCTTACCGATTAAACTTTGCTATTTGCAGGATGATTTTTGACACGTTGTTTGACACTTACATTGTTCTCAAGTGTCAATTGGATGGAAAAATTGTTTGAAATTTAAAATGTCCGATCGGGTTATGTCACATGGCAAAGTGTAAACTATAGTGTGCACCATAGTGTACATGTAGCAAGGTCCTTACCGATTGAACTTTACTATTTGTAAACTTATTTTTGACACGTTGTTTAAGACTTGCATTTTTGTCAAGGGTCAATTGGATGGTAAACCTATATGAAATTTAAACTGTCCAACTGGGTAATGTCAAGTGGCAAAGTGTAAACTAAAGTGTGTGCAACATAGTATACGAGTAGCAAGGTTCCTACCGATTGAACTTTGCTATTTGTACCCTTATTTTTAACGCATTGTTTGACACTTGCATTGTTGTCAAGGGTCAATTGGATGGCAAAACTGTTTGAAATTTAAACCATCCAACAGGATAATGTTACGTGGGAGTACATGTAGCAAGATTCTTACTGATTGAATTTTACTATTTGTACACTGATTTTTGACACGTAGTTTGACACTTGCATTGTTGTCAAGTGTCAAATGCATGGGAAAATTATTTGAAATTTAAACTGTCCAACAGGGTAATATCATGTGGCAATGTGTAAACTAAAGTGTGTGCACCACAGTGTACATGTAGCAAGGTTCTTACCGATTGAACTTTATTATTTGTCAACTGATTTTTGACACATTGTTTGACACTTGCAATGTTGTCAAGTATCAATTACATGGAAAACTGTTTGAAATTTAAACTATCCAACAAGGTAATGCCACGTGGCAAAGTGTAAACTAAAGTGCATACCATAGTATACATGTAACAAGGTCCTTACTGATTAAACTTTGCTATTTGAAAGTTAATTTTAAACACATTGTTTGACACTTGCATTGTTGTCAACTGTCTATTGGATGGAAAAACTATTTGAAATTTAAATTGTACAACAGGGTGATGTCATAGGCAAAGTGTAAATTAAAGTGTATACCATAGTGTACATGTAACAAGGTTCTTACCGATTGAACTTTACTATTTGTATCCTGATTTTTGACACGTTGTTTGACACTTGCATTGTTATCAAATGTGAATTGGATGGGAAAACTATTTGAAATTTAAACTGTCCAACAGGGTGATTACACGTGGCAAAGTATAACTAAAGTGTTCACCATAGTGTACATGTCGCAAGGTTCTTAACGATTGAATTTTGCTATTTTTACACTAATTTTTGACACGTTGTTTGACACTTGGATTGTTGTCGAGTGTCAATTCGATGGAAAACTATTTGAAATTTAAACTGTCCAATAGGGTAATGTCATGTGGCAAAGTGTAAACTAAAGTGTACACCATAGCATACATGTACCAAGATTCTAACCGATTGAACTTTTCTATATTTACACAGATTTTTTAAACGTTGGTTGAAACTTGCATTGTTGTCCACTGTTAATTGGACGGGAAAACTGTTTGAAATTTAAACTGTCCAATAGGGTTATGTCATGTGGCAAAGTGTAAACTAAAGTGTACACTATAGTATACATGTAGCTAGGTGCTTACCGATTGAACTTTGCTATTTGTACACTGATTTTTAACACGTCGTTTGATACTCGCATTGTTGTCAAGTGTCAACTGGATGGGAAAAATAATTTGAAATTTAAACTGTCCAACAGGGTAATGACACGTGGCAAAGTGTAAACTAAAGTATATATCATAGTGTACATATTGCAAGGTTCTTACCGATTGAACTTTACTATTTGTACACTGATTTTTGACACATTTTTTAACACTTGTATTGTTGTCAAGTGTCCTATGGATGGAAAAACTATTTGAAATTTAAACTGTCCAACAGTGTAATGTCACGTGGCAAAGTGTAAAGTAAAGTGTACTCCATACTGTACATGTAGCAGGGTTCTACATGATTGAACTTTCCTATTTGTACACTAATTTTTGACACGTTGTTTGACACTTGCATTGTTGTCAAATGTCAATTGGGTGGAAAAACTATTTGAAATTTAAACTGTCCAATCGGGTAATGTCACGTGGCAAAATGTAAACTGATGTGTACACCATAGTGTACATGTCGCAAGGTTCTTACCGATTGAACGTTCCTATTTGTACACTAATTTTTGATAGGTTTTTTGACACTTAAATTGTTGTCAAAAGTTAACTGGAGAGGAAAAATGCTCGAAATTCAAATTGTCCAACGGGGAAATGTCACGTGGCGAAGTGTAAACTAAAGCATACACCATAGTGTACATGTAGCAAGGTTCTTACCCATTGAACTTTGCTGTTTGTACACTAATTTTTGACAGGTTGGTTGACACTTGCATTGTTGATGAGTGTCAATTGGATGGGAAAACTATTTGAAATTTAAACACTCCAATAGGGCAATGACATGTGGCAAAGTGTAAACTAAAGTATATACCATAGTGTACATGTAGCAAGATTCTTACGGATTGAACTTTACTGTTTGTACACTAATTTTTGACACGCTGTTTAACACTTGCACTGCTGTCAGGTATCAATTGGATGGGAAAACTGTTTGAAATTTAAACTGTCCAACTGGGTAATGTAAAGTGGTAAAGTGTAAACTAAAGTGTACACCATAGTGTACATGTACAAGGTCCTTACCGATTTAACTTTGTAATTTGTACACTGATTTTCGACACGATATGTTGTCTAGTGTCAATTGGATGGAAAAACAATTTGAAATTTAAACTGTCCAATAGGTTAATATCACCTAGCAAAGTGTAAACTAAAGTGCACACAATAGTGTAAATGTTGCATGGTTCTTACAGATTGAACTTTGTTACTTGTATACTTATTTTTGACACGTTATTTGATAGTTACATTGTTGTCAAGTGTCAATTGGATAGGAAAACTATTCAAAATTTTAATTGTCCAATAGGGCAATGTCACGTGGCAAAGTGTAAACTAAAGTGTACACCATAGTGTACATGTAGCAAGGTCCTTACCGATTTCACTTTGTCATGTGGCAAAGTGTAAACTAAAGTGTACACCATAGTGTACATGTAGCAAGGTCCTTACCGATTGAACTTTGCTATTTATGCACTGATTTTTGACACTTGCACTGTTGTCAAGTGCCAATTGCATGGAAAAATTGTTTAAAATTTAAACTGTCCAACAAGATAATTTCGCGTGGCAAAGTGTAAACTAAAGTGTGTGCACCATAGTGTACATGTAGTAAGGTTCTTACCGATTGAACTTTGTTGTTTGTCCACTGATTTTTGACACATTGTTTGACACTTGCATTGTTGTCAAATGTCAATTACATGGAAAACCGTTTGAAATTTAACTGTCCAATAGGGTAATGTCACGTGGCAAAGTGTAAACCAAAGTGCACACCACAGTATACATGTAGCAAGGTCCTTACCTATTAAACTCTGCTATTTGTAAGCTGATTTTTGACACGTTGTTTGACACTTGCATTGTTGTCAAGTGACAATTCGATGGGAAAACTTTTTGAAATTTAAACTGTCCAACACGATAATGTCACGTGGCAAAGTGTAGACTAAAGTGTACGTCACAGTGTACATGTAGCAATGTTCTTATCAATTGAACTTTACTATTTGTACGCTGATTTTTGACACACTATTTGACACTTGTACTATTGTCAAGTGTCAATTGGATGGGAAAGCTATTTGAAATTTAAACTGTCCAACAGGGTAATGTCTCGAGGCAAAGTGTAAACTAAAGTGTGCAACATAGTGCTCATGTAACATGGTGCTTGCCGATTGAACTTTGCTATTTGTACACTGATTTTTGACGCGCTGTTTGACACTTGCATTGCTGTCCAATGTCAATTGGATGGGAAAACTTTTTGAAATTTAAATTATCCAACAGGGTGATGTCACGTGGCAAAGTGTAAACTAAAGTGTACACCATAGTGTACATGTAGCAAGGTTCTTACCAATTGAACTTTGCTATTTGTACCCTGATTTTTGACATGTTGTTTGACACTTCCATTATTGTCAAGTGTCAATTGGTTGGGAAACTATTTGAAATTTAAACTGTCCAATAGGGTGATAACACATGGCAAAGTGTAACTAAATTGTACACCATAGTGTACATGTTGCAAGGTTCTTACCAATTGAAATTTGCTATTTGCACACTAATTTTTGACACGCTGTTTGACACTTGCATTGTTGTCGAGTGTAAATTCGATGATATAACTATTTGAAATTTAAACTGTCCAATAGGGTAACGTCAGGTGGCAAAGTTTAAACCAAAGTGTACACCATAGTATACATGTAGCAAGATTCTTACCGATTGAACTTTTCTATTTTTACACAGATTTTTGACACGTTGTTTGACACTCGCATTGTTGTTCGTGTTAATTGAATGGAAAAACTGTTTGAAATTTAAACTGTCTAATAGGGTAATGTCACGTGGCAAAGTGTAAACTAAAGTGTGCACCATAGTATACATGTAGTATGGTGCTTACCGATTGAACTTTGCTATTTGTACACTGATTTTTGACATGTCGTTTGACACTCACATTGTTGTCAAGTGTCAATTGGATGGGAAAAACTATTTAAAATTTAAACTGTCCAATAGGGTAACGTCACGTGGCAATGTGTAAACTAAAGGATACACCATAGTTTACATGTAGCAAGGTTCTTACCGATTGAACTTTTCTATTTTTACACAGATTTTTAACACGTTGTTTGACACTTGCATTGTTGTCCAGTGCTAATTGGACAAGAAAACTATTTGAAATTTAAACTGTCCAACAGGGTAATGTCCCGTGGCAAAGTGTAAACTAAAGTGTACACCATAGTATACATGTAGTAAGGTGCTTACCGACTGAACTTTGCTATTTGTACAATGATTTTTGAAACGTCGTTTGACACTCACATTATTGTCAAGTGTCAATTGGATGGGAAAACCTATTTGAAATTTAAACTATCCAATAGGGTAATGACACGTGGCAAAGTGTAAACTAAAGTGTACACCATAGTGTACATGTCGCAAGGTTCTTACCAATTGAACTTTGCTATTTGTACATTGATTTTTGACATGTTGTTTGACACTTGCATTGTTATCAAGTGTCAAGTGGATGGGAAAACTATTTGAAATTTAAACTGTCCAACAGGGTAATGTCACGTAGCAAAGTGAAAACTAAAGTGTACATCATAGTGTACATGTAGCAAGGTTCTAAACGATTGTACTTTGCTATTTGTACGCTGATTTTTGACACATTGTTTGATGCTCGTATTGTTGTTGAGTGTCAATTGGATGGGAGAAATATATGAAATTTAAACTATCCAACAACGTGATGACACGTGGCAAAGTGTAGACCAGAGTGTACGCCATAGTGTACATGTCGCATATTTCTTACAGATTAAACTTTCCTATTTGTACACTGATTTTTGATGCGCTATTTGGCACTTTCATAGTTGTCGAGTGTCAATTGGTTGGAGAAACTATTTAAAATTTAAAATAAAAAATAGGGTATTGTCACGTGGAAAAGTGTAAACTAAAGTGTACACCATAGTTTACATGTAGCAAAGTTCTTACCGATTGAACTTTGCTCTTTGTACACTGATTTTTGACACGTTGTTTGACACTTGCATTGTTGTCAAGTGAAAGTTGGATGAGAAAACTATTTGAAATTTACACTGTCCAAGAGGGTAATGTCACGTGGCAAAGTGTAAACTAAAGTATAGACCATAGTGTACATGTAGCAAGGTCTTTACCAATTGAACTTTGCTATTTGCACACTGATTTTCGACATGTTGTTTGAGACTTGCATTGTTGTCAAGTGAAAATTGGATGAGAAAACTATTTGAAATTTACACTATCCAAGAGGGTAATGTCACGTGGCAAAGTGTAAATTAAAGTATACACCATAGTGTACATGTAGCAAGGTCTTTACCAATTGCACTTTGCTATTTGCACATTGATTTTCGACATGTTGTTTGAGACTTGCATTGTTGTCAAGTGTCAATTGGATGGAAAAAGAATTTGAAATTTAAACTATCCAATAGGGTAATATCACCTCGCAAAGTGTAAACTAAAGTGTACATGTCGTAAGGTTCTTAACGATTGAACTTTGCTATTTGTATGCTAATTTTTGACACATTATTCCACAATTAATTTGTTTTCAAGTGTCAATTGTATAGGAAAACTTTTTAAAATTTAAATTGTGCAACAGGGTAATGCCACGTGGCAAAGTGTAAACTAAGGTGTACACCATAGTATACATGTAGTTAGGTGCTTACCAATTGAACTTTGCTATTTGTACACTGATTTTTGACACGTCGTTTGATACTCACATTGTTGTCAAGTGTCAACTAGATGGGAAAAACTGTTTGAAATTTAAACTGTCCAACAAGGTAATGACATGTGGCAAAGTATAAACTAAAGTGTGTGCACCAAAGTGTACATGTAGCAAGGTTCTTACCGATTGAACTTTGCTATTTGTACACTAATTTTGAACACGTAATTTGACACTTGCATTATTGTCAAGTGTCAATTGGATGGGAAAACTATTTGAAATTTACATTGTCCAAGAGGGTAATGTCACGTGGCAAAGTGTAAACTAAAGTATACACCATAGTGTACATGTAGCAAGGTCCTTAACAATTGAACTTTGCTATTTGTACACTGATTTTCGACACGTTATTTGAGACTTGCACTGTTGTCAAGTGTTAATTGGATGGAAAAAGAATTTGAAATTTAAACTGTCCTACATGGTAATATCACCTAGCAAAGTGTAAACTAAAGTGTACACCATAGTGTACATGTCACAAGTTCTTACTGATTGAATTTTGCTATTTGTATACTAAGTTTTGACATGTTATTGGACAATTAAATTGTTATCAAGTGTCAATTGTAGTACCAGAAAACTGTTCGAAATTTAAATTGTCCAACAGGGTAATGTCACGTGGCAAAGTGTAAACTAAAGTGGACACCATAGTATACATGTAGCTAGGTGCTTACCGATTGAACTTTGCTAATTGTACTCCAATTTTTGACACGTCATTTGATACTCGCATTGTTGTCAAGTGTTGGATGGGAAAAACTATTTGAAATTTAAACTGTTCAACAGGGTAATGACACGTGGCAAAGTGTAAACTAAAGTGTACACCATAGTGTACATGTCGCAAGGTTCTTACCGATTGAACTTTGCTATTTGTGCACTAATTTTTAACATGTTGTTTGACGATTGTATTGTTGTCGAGTGTTAATTGGATGGGAGAACTATATGAAATTTAAACTATCCAAGAACATGATGACATGTGGTAAAGTGTAGACCAAAGTGTACACCATTGCGTACATTTCGCATGGTTCTTACAGATTAAACTTTCCTATTTGTACACTGATTTTTGATACGCTGTTTGACACTTTCATAGTTGTCGAGTGTCAATTGGATGGAAAAACTATTTAAAATTTAAACTGATAAATAGGGTAATGTCACGTGGAAAAGTGTAAACTGAAGTGTACACCATAGTGTACATGTAGCAAAGTTCTTACCGATTGAACTTTACTCTTTGAACACTAATTTTTGACACGTTGTTTGACACTTGCATTGTTGTCAAGTTACAGTTGGATGAGAAAACTATTTGAAATTTACACTATCCAAGAGGGTAATGTCACATGGCAAAGTGTAAACTAAAGTATAAATCATAGTGTACATGTAGTAAGGTCCTTATCAATTGAACTTTGCTATTGGCACACCGATTTTCAACACGTTGTTTGAGACTTACATCGTTGTCAAGTGTTAATTGGTTGGAAAAAGAATTTGAAATTTAAATTTTCCAACAGGGTAATATCACCTAGCAAAGTGTAAACTAAAGTTTACAACATAGTGTACATGTCGCAAGGTTCTCACCGATTGGACTTTGCTATTTGTATACTAATTTTTGACACGTTATTCGACAATTAAATTGTTGTCAAGTGTCAATTGTATTGGAAACTTGTTCGAAACTTAAATTGTCCAACAGGGTATTGTCACGTGGTAAAGTGTAAACTAAGGTGTACACCATAGTATACATGTAGCTAGGTGCTTACCGATTGAACTTTGCTATTTATACTCTGATTTTTGACACGTCGTTTGATACTCGCATTATTGTCAAGTGTCAACTGGATGGAAAAAACTATTTGAAATTTAAACTATCCAACAGGGTAATGACACCCGGCAAAGTGAAAACTAAAGTGTATGCCATAGTGTACATGTGGCAAGGTCCTTACCTATTGAACTTTGCTATTTGTACACTGATGTTTGAAACGTTGTTTAACACTTGCATTGTTGTCAAGTGTCGATTGGATGGAAAGCTGTTTGAAATTTAAACTATCCAATAGGGTAATGTCACGTGGCAAAGTGTAAACCAAAGTGATCACCATAGTATACATGTAGCAAGGTCCTTAAAGATTAAACTTTGCTATTTGTAAGCTAATTTTTGACACGTTGTTTGACACTTGGATTGTTGTCCAGCATCAATTGGATGGGTAAATTCTGTGAAATTTAAACTGTCCAACAGGATAATGTCATGTGGAAAAGTGCAAACTAAAATGTGTACACCATAGTGTCCATGTAGAAAGGTTCTTACCGATTGAACTTTGCTATTTGAACACTGATTTTTGACATGTTGCTTGACACTTGCATTGTTGTCAAGTGTCAATTAGATGGGAAAACTGTCTAAAATTTTAACCATCCAAACGGGTAATGACATGTGGCAAAGTGTAAACTAAAGTGTGCACAATAGTGTTCATGTAGCAAGGTTCTTACCGATTGAACTTTGCTATTTGTACACTATTTTTTGACACGTTGTTTGACACGTGCATTGTTGTCAAGTGTCAATTTGATGATAAAATTGTTTGAAATTTATATAGTCCAACGGGGTAATGTCATGTGGTAAAGTGTAAACTAAAGTGTGTACACCATAGTGTACATGTAGCAAGGTCCTTATCGATTGGACGTTGCTATTTGTAAACTGATATTTGACAAGTTGTTTGACACTTGCATTTTTTTCAAGTGTCAATTGCATAAGAAAACTGTTTGAAATTTATACTGTCCAACAGGGTAATGTCACGTGGCAAAGTGTAAACTAAAGTACGCACTCCATCATGTACATGTAGAAAGGTCCCTACCAATTGAACTTTGCTATTTGTAAACTGATTTTTGACACGTCGTTTGACACTAACATTGTTGTCAAGTGAGAATTGGATGGGAAAATTGTTTGAAATTTAAACTGTCCAACAGGGTAATATCACGTGGCAAACTGTAAACTAAAGTGTACACCATAGTGTACTTGTAGTAAGGTTCTTACCGATTGAATTTTACTATTTGTACACTGATTTTTGACACGTTGTTTGACACTTGCATTGATTTCAAGTGTTAATTGGATAGGAAAACTATTTGAAATTTAAACTGTCCAACAGGGCAATGTCACGTGGCTAAATATAAACTATAGTGTACACGATAGTACACATGTACAAGGTCCTTACCGATTGAACTTTGGTAATTGAACACTGATTTTTGACACATTGTTTGACGCTTGCATTGTTGTTAAGTGTCAATTGGATAGAAAAACTATTTGAAATTTAAATTGTCCAATAGGATAATGTCACGTGGCAAAGTGTAAACTAAAGTGTACACCATAGTTTACATGTCGTGAGGTTCTTACCGATTGAACTTTGCTACTTGTGTAATGATTTTTGACACGTGTTTGACACTTGTCAGGTGTCAATTGGATTGAAAAACTATTCGAAATTTAAATTGTCCAAGAGGGTAATGTCACGTGGCAAATTGTAAACTAAAGTGTATACCATAGTGTAGTTGTAGCAAGGTTCTTACCGATTGAACTTGGCTTTTTATAAACTAATTTTTGACACGTTGTTTGACACTTACATTGTTGTCAAGTTTCAATTAGATGGAAAAACTGTTTGAAATTTAAACTATCAAACAGAGTAATGTCACGAGGCAAAGTTTAAACTAAAGTGTACACCATTATGTATATGTAGCAAGGTTCTTACCGATTGAACTTTACTATTTGTACACTGATTTTTGACACGTTGTTTGACACTTGCATTGATTTCAAGTGTTAATTGGATAGGAAAACTATTTGAAATTTAAACTGTCCAACAGGGCAATGTCACGTGGCTAAATATAAACTATAGTGTACACGATAGTACACATGTACAAGGTCCTTACCGATTGAACTTTGGTAATTGAACACTGATTTTTGACACATTGTTTGACGCTTGCATTGTTGTTAAGTGTCAATTGGATAGAAAAACTATTTGAAATTTAAATTGTCCAATAGGATAATGTCACGTGGTAAAGTGTAAACTAAAGTGTACACCATAGTTTACATGTCGCGAGGTTCTTACCGATTGAACTTTGCTACTTGTGTAATGATTTTTGACACGTTGTTTGACACTTGTCAGGTGTCAATTGGATTGAAAAACTATTCGAAATTTAAATTGTCCAAGAGGGTAATGTCACGTGGCAAATTGTAAACTAAAGTGTATACCATAGTGTAGTTGTAGCAAGGTTCTTACCGATTGAACTTGGCTTTTTATAAACTAATTTTTGACACGTTGTTTGACACTTACATTGTTGTCAAGTTTCAATTAGATGGAAAAACTGTTTGAAATTTAAACTATCAAACAGAGTAATGTCACGAGGCAAAGTTTAAACTAAAGTGTACACCATTATGTATATGTAGCAAGGTTCTTACCGATTGAACTTTACTATTTGTACACTGATTTTTGACACGTTGTTTGACACTTGCATAGTTGTCAAGTGTCAATTGGATGGGAAAATAGTTTGAAATTTAAACTGTCGAACATGATAATATCACTTGGTAAAGTGTAAACTAAAGTGTACATGTAGCAAGGTTCATACCGATCGAACTTTGCTATTTGTACACTGATTTTTGACATGTTAGTTGACACTGGCATTGTTGTCAAGTCTCAATTAGATGGGAAAATTTTTTGAAATGTATACTATCCAACAGGGTTATGTCATGTGGCAAAGTGTAAACTAAAGTGTGTACACCACAGTGTAAATGCATCAAGGTACTTACCGATTGAAATTAGCTATTTGTACCCTGGTTTTTGACACATTGTTTGACACTTGCATTGTTTTCAAGTCTCAATTGGATAAGAGAATTGTTTGAAATTTATACTTTCCAACACGGTAGTGTCACGTGGTATAGTGTAAACTAAAGTGTACACCATAGCGTACATGTAGCAAGGTTCTTACCGATTGAACTTTACAATTTGTACACTGATTTTTGACACGTTGTTTGGCACTTACATTGTTCTCAAGTGTCAATTGGATGGGAAAAATGTTCAAAATTTAAACTGTGCAACAGGATAATGTCACGTGGCAAAGTGTAAACTAAAGTGTACACCATAGCGTACATGTAGCAAGGTTCTTACCGATTGAACTTTGCTATTTGTACACTGATTTTCAACACGTTGTTTGACACTTGCATTGTTGTCAAGTGTCAATTGGATGGAAAAACTGTTTAAAATTAAACTGTCCAATAGGGTAATGTCACGTGGCAAAGTGTAAACTAAAGTGCACACCATAGTGTACATGTAGCATGGTCCTTACCGATTGAACTTTACTATTTGTAAACTAATTTTTGTCACGTTGTTTAACACTTGTATTGTTGTCAAGTGTCAATTGGATGGAAAAACTGTTTAAAATTTAAACTGTCCAGCAGGGTAGTGTCACGTGGTAAAGTTTAAACTAAAGTGTACACCATTATGTACATGTAGCAAGGTGTCACACCCCCAAATTAATATTGATATCTATACACAACCTAGACATAGAATTTTACATATATTTTTTTTTTGAGTTTGTTAACTTCTAATCACCTGTGACACGATCATATAATATATCGAAACCCAAAATCATATCGCCATAATCCAACATATATATTCAGAGCTTATAAACATGTCTACAGGCCATTTCAAAAGTACACTATATTGGATTCCAAAATATAACCCAACAGATGGTAGCCTACAAAATAACCCTACAGGTCGTCATCCATGTACACATATATGTGAAGATAATCAGATCATAATATTGTGACAAATGAAGTGTTTGGAGCTTCAAAAACAGTCCATTTCCCACTACACAAAATCAGGCAGTTTTTCGCTTTGACTGTTTTCGGTTTCCTTTTTATTATCATGATACCAACAGAATCCTAGGCCATTAAAAATCATTTCTACACTCCCTACTTACATATAAAG